>NC_140125.1:21077338-21204838 GCF_964035555.1 Netta rufina
CGCTGGGGCGCAGAGTCGCTGGGGCGCAGAGTCGCTGGGGCGCAGAGTCGCTGGGGCGCAGAGTCGCTGGGGCGCAGAGTCGCTGGGGCGCAGAGTCGCTGGGGCGCAGAGTCGCTGGGGCGCAGAGTCGCTGGGGCGCAGAGTCGCTGGGGCGCAGAGTCGCTGGGGCGCAGAGTCGCTGGGGCGCAGAGTCGCTGGGGCGCAGAGTCGCTGGGGCGCAGAGTCGCTGGGGCGCAGAGTCGCTGGGGCGCAGAGTCGCTGGGGCGCAGAGTCGCTGGGGCGCAGAGTCGCTGGGGCGCAGAGTCGCTGGGGCGCAGAGTCGCTGGGGCGCAGAGTCGCTGGGGCGCAGAGTCGCTGGGGCGCAGAGTCGCTGGGGCGCAGAGTCGCTGGGGCGCAGAGTCGCTGGGGCGCAGAGTCGCTGGGGCGCAGAGTCGCTGGGGCGCAGAGTCGCTGGGGCGCAGAGTCGCTGGGGCGCAGAGTCGCTGGGGCGCAGAGTCGCTGGGGCGCAGAGTCGCTGGGGCGCAGAGTCGCTGGGGCGCAGAGTCGCTGGGCGCAGAGTCGCTGGGGCGCAGAGTCGCTGGGGCGCAGAGTCGCTGGGGCGCAGAGTCGCTGGGGCGCAGAGTCGCTGGGGCGCAGAGTCGCTGGGGCGCAGAGTCGCTGGGGCGCAGAGTCGCTGGGGCGCAGAGTCGCTGGGGCGCAGAGTCGCTGGGGCGCAGAGTCGCTGGGGCGCAGAGTCGCTGGGGCGCAGAGTCGCTGGGCGCAGAGTCGCTGGGGCGCAGAGTCGCTGGGGCGCAGAGTCGCTGGGGCGCAGAGTCGCTGGGGCGCAGAGTCGCTGGGGCGCAGAGTCGCTGGGGCGCAGAGTCGCTGGGGCGCAGAGTCGCTGGGGCGCAGAGTCGCTGGGGCGCAGAGTCGCTGGGGCGCAGAGTCGCTGGGGCGCAGAGTCGCTGGGGCGCAGAGTCGCTGGGGCGCAGAGTCGCTGGGGCGCAGAGTCGCTGGGGCGCAGAGTCGCTGGGCGCAGAGTCGCTGGGGCGCAGAGTCGCTGGGGCGCAGAGTCGCTGGGGCGCAGAGTCGCTGGGGCGCAGAGTCGCTGGGGCGCAGAGTCGCTGGGGCGCAGAGTCGCTGGGGCGCAGAGTCGCTGGGGCGCAGAGTCGCTGGGGCGCAGAGTCGCTGGGGCGCAGAGTCGCTGGGGCGCAGAGTCGCTGGGGCGCAGAGTCGCTGGGGCGCAGAGTCGCTGGGGCGCAGAGTCGCTGGGGCGCAGAGTCGCTGGGGCGCAGAGTCGCTGGGGCGCAGAGTCGCTGGGGCGCAGAGTCGCTGGGGCGCAGAGTCGCTGGGGCGCAGAGTCGCTGGGGCGCAGAGTCGCTGGGGCGCAGAGTCGCTGGGGCGCAGAGTCGCTGGGGCGCAGAGTCGCTGGGGCGCAGAGTCGCTGGGGCGCAGAGTCGCTGGGGCGCAGAGTCGCTGGGGCGCAGAGTCGCTGGGGCGCAGAGTCGCTGGGGCGCAGAGTCGCTGGGGCGCAGAGTCGCTGGGGCGCAGAGTCGCTGGGGCGCAGAGTCGCTGGGGCGCAGAGTCGCTGGGCGCAGAGTCGCTGGGGCGCAGAGTCGCTGGGGCGCAGAGTCGCTGGGGCGCAGAGTCGCTGGGGCGCAGAGTCGCTGGGGCGCAGAGTCGCTGGGGCGCAGAGTCGCTGGGGCGCAGAGTCGCTGGGGCGCAGAGTCGCTGGGGCGCAGAGTCGCTGGGGCGCAGAGTCGCTGGGGCGCAGAGTCGCTGGGCGCAGAGTCGCTGGGGCGCAGAGTCGCTGGGGCGCAGAGTCGCTGGGGCGCAGAGTCGCTGGGGCGCAGAGTCGCTGGGGCGCAGAGTCGCTGGGGCGCAGAGTCGCTGGGGCGCAGAGTCGCTGGGGCGCAGAGTCGCTGGGGCGCAGAGTCGCTGGGGCGCAGAGTCGCTGGGGCGCAGAGTCGCTGGGGCGCAGAGTCGCTGGGGCGCAGAGTCGCTGGGGCGCAGAGTCGCTGGGGCGCAGAGTCGCTGGGGCGCAGAGTCGCTGGGGCGCAGAGTCGCTGGGGCGCAGAGTCGCTGGGGCGCAGAGTCGCTGGGGCGCAGAGTCGCTGGGGCGCAGAGTCGCTGGGGCGCAGAGTCGCTGGGGCGCAGAGTCGCTGGGCGCAGAGTCGCTGGGGCGCAGAGTCGCTGGGGCGCAGAGTCGCTGGGGCGCAGAGTCGCTGGGGCGCAGAGTCGCTGGGGCGCAGAGTCGCTGGGGCGCAGAGTCGCTGGGGCGCAGAGTCGCTGGGGCGCAGAGTCGCTGGGGCGCAGAGTCGCTGGGGCGCAGAGTCGCTGGGGCGCAGAGTCGCTGGGGCGCAGAGTCGCTGGGGCGCAGAGTCGCTGGGGCGCAGAGTCGCTGGGCGCAGAGTCGCTGGGGCGCAGAGTCGCTGGGCGCAGAGTCGCTGGGGCGCAGAGTCGCTGGGGCGCAGAGTCGCTGGGGCGCAGAGTCGCTGGGGCGCAGAGTCGCTGGGGCGCAGAGTCGCTGGGGCGCAGAGTCGCTGGGGCGCAGAGTCGCTGGGGCGCAGAGTCGCTGGGGCGCAGAGTCGCTGGGGCGCAGAGTCGCTGGGGCGCAGAGTCGCTGGGGCGCAGAGTCGCTGGGCGCAGAGTCGCTGGGGCGCAGAGTCGCTGGGGCGCAGAGTCGCTGGGGCGCAGAGTCGCTGGGGCGCAGAGTCGCTGGGGCGCAGAGTCGCTGGGGCGCAGAGTCGCTGGGGCGCAGAGTCGCTGGGGCGCAGAGTCGCTGGGGCGCAGAGTCGCTGGGGCGCAGAGTCGCTGGGGCGCAGAGTCGCTGGGGCGCAGAGTCGCTGGGGCGCAGAGTCGCTGGGGCGCAGAGTCGCTGGGGCGCAGAGTCGCTGGGGCGCAGAGTCGCTGGGGCGCAGAGTCGCTGGGGCGCAGAGTCGCTGGGGCGCAGAGTCGCTGGGGCGCAGAGTCGCTGGGGCGCAGAGTCGCTGGGCGCAGAGTCGCTGGGGCGCAGAGTCGCTGGGGCGCAGAGTCGCTGGGGCGCAGAGTCGCTGGGGCGCAGAGTCGCTGGGGCGCAGAGTCGCTGGGGCGCAGAGTCGCTGGGGCGCAGAGTCGCTGGGGCGCAGAGTCGCTGGGGCGCAGAGTCGCTGGGGCGCAGAGTCGCTGGGCGCAGAGTCGCTGGGGCGCAGAGTCGCTGGGGCGCAGAGTCGCTGGGGCGCAGAGTCGCTGGGGCGCAGAGTCGCTGGGGCGCAGAGTCGCTGGGGCGCAGAGTCGCTGGGGCGCAGAGTCGCTGGGGCGCAGAGTCGCTGGGGCGCAGAGTCGCTGGGGCGCAGAGTCGCTGGGGCGCAGAGTCGCTGGGGCGCAGAGTCGCTGGGGCGCAGAGTCGCTGGGGCGCAGAGTCGCTGGGGCGCAGAGTCGCTGGGGCGCAGAGTCGCTGGGGCGCAGAGTCGCTGGGGCGCAGAGTCGCTGGGCGCAGAGTCGCTGGGGCGCAGAGTCGCTGGGGCGCAGAGTCGCTGGGGCGCAGAGTCGCTGGGGCGCAGAGTCGCTGGGGCGCAGAGTCGCTGGGGCGCAGAGTCGCTGGGGCGCAGAGTCGCTGGGGCGCAGAGTCGCTGGGCGCAGAGTCGCTGGGGCGCAGAGTCGCTGGGGCGCAGAGTCGCTGGGGCGCAGAGTCGCTGGGGCGCAGAGTCGCTGGGGCGCAGAGTCGCTGGGGCGCAGAGTCGCTGGGGCGCAGAGTCGCTGGGGCGCAGAGTCGCTGGGGCGCAGAGTCGCTGGGGCGCAGAGTCGCTGGGGCGCAGAGTCGCTGGGGCGCAGAGTCGCTGGGGCGCAGAGTCGCTGGGGCGCAGAGTCGCTGGGGCGCAGAGTCGCTGGGGCGCAGAGTCGCTGGGCGCAGAGTCGCTGGGGCGCAGAGTCGCTGGGGCGCAGAGTCGCTGGGGCGCAGAGTCGCTGGGGCGCAGAGTCGCTGGGGCGCAGAGTCGCTGGGGCGCAGAGTCGCTGGGGCGCAGAGTCGCTGGGGCGCAGAGTCGCTGGGGCGCAGAGTCGCTGGGGCGCAGAGTCGCTGGGCGCAGAGTCGCTGGGGCGCAGAGTCGCTGGGGCGCAGAGTCGCTGGGGCGCAGAGTCGCTGGGGCGCAGAGTCGCTGGGGCGCAGAGTCGCTGGGGCGCAGAGTCGCTGGGCGCAGAGTCGCTGGGGCGCAGAGTCGCTGGGGCGCAGAGTCGCTGGGGCGCAGAGTCGCTGGGGCGCAGAGTCGCTGGGGCGCAGAGTCGCTGGGGCGCAGAGTCGCTGGGGCGCAGAGTCGCTGGGGCGCAGAGTCGCTGGGGCGCAGAGTCGCTGGGGCGCAGAGTCGCTGGGGCGCAGAGTCGCTGGGGCGCAGAGTCGCTGGGGCGCAGAGTCGCTGGGGCGCAGAGTCGCTGGGCGCAGAGTCGCTGGGGCGCAGAGTCGCTGGGGCGCAGAGTCGCTGGGGCGCAGAGTCGCTGGGGCGCAGAGTCGCTGGGGCGCAGAGTCGCTGGGGCGCAGAGTCGCTGGGGCGCAGAGTCGCTGGGGCGCAGAGTCGCTGGGCGCAGAGTCGCTGGGGCGCAGAGTCGCTGGGGCGCAGAGTCGCTGGGGCGCAGAGTCGCTGGGGCGCAGAGTCGCTGGGGCGCAGAGTCGCTGGGGCGCAGAGTCGCTGGGCGCAGAGTCGCTGGGGCGCAGAGTCGCTGGGGCGCAGAGTCGCTGGGGCGCAGAGTCGCTGGGGCGCAGAGTCGCTGGGGCGCAGAGTCGCTGGGGCGCAGAGTCGCTGGGGCGCAGAGTCGCTGGGGCGCAGAGTCGCTGGGGCGCAGAGTCGCTGGGGCGCAGAGTCGCTGGGGCGCAGAGTCGCTGGGGCGCAGAGTCGCTGGGCGCAGAGTCGCTGGGGCGCAGAGTCGCTGGGGCGCAGAGTCGCTGGGGCGCAGAGTCGCTGGGGCGCAGAGTCGCTGGGGCGCAGAGTCGCTGGGGCGCAGAGTCGCTGGGGCGCAGAGTCGCTGGGGCGCAGAGTCGCTGGGGCGCAGAGTCGCTGGGGCGCAGAGTCGCTGGGGCGCAGAGTCGCTGGGGCGCAGAGTCGCTGGGGCGCAGAGTCGCTGGGGCGCAGAGTCGCTGGGGCGCAGAGTCGCTGGGGCGCAGAGTCGCTGGGGCGCAGAGTCGCTGGGGCGCAGAGTCGCTGGGGCGCAGAGTCGCTGGGGCGCAGAGTCGCTGGGGCGCAGAGTCGCTGGGGCGCAGAGTCGCTGGGGCGCAGAGTCGCTGGGGCGCAGAGTCGCTGGGGCGCAGAGTCGCTGGGGCGCAGAGTCGCTGGGGCGCAGAGTCGCTGGGGCGCAGAGTCGCTGGGGCGCAGAGTCGCTGGGGCGCAGAGTCGCTGGGGCGCAGAGTCGCTGGGGCGCAGAGTCGCCCTTTTCTCTATCTTTAGCCTCCTTCCTGCATCCAGGGGAGGAGCTGTGAAGCTTAACGTCACAAATCTCTTATGCAGATAATAAACCCCACAAAGTTATGGTAGTTGTTCATCTTGGACAGGGTACGTTTGAATCCAAAACTCCTCTTTAGGTTAGAAGCAAGCTCTTTATTAAGCCCTTTCTGTTAATAGGAACGTGAGTCTTTCTGCCTGGAGTACAATTCAACAGAGCAGTCAACCAGTTCTTTAGCTTTGAAGGTGCTGAAATGTACCCTGGGTTAAAAAGAACCGGTTCCCAGTCTGTCTCGAAAGGCTTAGGTTTAGTGCTAAAATGTGAGTTTCCTTTCTGGAACGTGAACATCCTAGCCTTAAGATTTTCAGTACTCAGTCGCGGTCCCCAGACTCTCGTGTTTTGAGAGGGATCGTACTCCCCTTACCTAATGTGTGAATCCTGTTTTTGTGCCTCAAGGGTCAGTGGTGTAAGGCACTTCGAAATCATTGCGGATTGTGGTTGTTGTCAATTGCCACGGAAATTAAGGCCGTGCAAGTACCTTCTACCCCTTCTCCTTCCCTTTCATTTGTTGTCCAGTTACTACACAATATTACCCATTTGGTGAGGTGTCCTAAAAAAAAAGCATTACGTCCTAATGTTAACAACTCTTGTTTTTTCTTTCTCTAGGTCTGCCAGTAGCTGACAAAGTAGAAAGATGACCTCTTCTCTTTCATTCTTGTGAAGTTAGAGGCAGTGCCCATTTAAACTGTGGCTGAGGCTCTGCGATGGTGCAAGTCTATCTTACTCTTTCAAATTCAGTGATGCTGCCGGAGTTTTCAGTAATGAACTTTGAAGGATTCAACCACTCTAAAGCTTTTGGACAGTGGCAATTATCTGAAAACATTGCTACAGGTTTATCTTCTTCGTCTACGTTTGTTTGCTCTCTCCATCTCATTCAAAGCAGTCAGGACTGGTTTGCTTCCCCCTTCTCTGGAAATTTGCACTAGGAACCATTGTTAGAATCAGAATCCTGATCTGAGAGCACGATGAAAAATGTTGCACTCCAACTTGGACATTGGAGAGGAAAATGTTCATGTATACATCAGTATGGTACTCAGACAGCTGCTTACACCTTTTAGCTTTTAAACCTGAGAAGCAACAGGTAGTTTCTACGTTGCCCTCGGGGATAGTGTACTCTTTTGTACTTTGCTTCTATACAAACAGCTCAAAATTTTAAAGTCATGTTGTCGCTCATACCACCAAACAACCTTGCACGGCATTACACGTTCCCCCCCAGATAGATCTTGCCCTGAATGCGTGACCAGACAAGGAAATAATGCCAGCACGTGAAACGAACTCGTAAATACATCTCTTTTTGGCTTGTTTTGTTTTGTTTTGATGCTTTATGGGGCTTAGCTGTACTTCAGTGAGAAGAATGTCTTCTGGTGTGAACTGAAATTATACCTCTATGCCACAATGTACCTCTCTTTTTTTTTTTTCTTTTTTTTTTGGTGGGGGGGGAGTTGGGGAGGGGAGGGGAGGGTGTTGATAATTCCTTGTGGCCACCTGAAGGAGTTGCAAAATAATAAAATTTAGGTGAAGGAAAAGTTCCTTCTCTTAATTTTTGTCGTTGTTGTTCTTCTTTTCCATCTGGTCATAAAATGAAGGTCCCATTTTCTGGCTTTTGGCAGAGTGCAAGCGTGCTGAAACCGTTCACGTTACATAGACTGTATTTGTCTGAAATGGTAATATCATACCTATATCTGCTGCAGGCTCAAAAGCAGCCTATGCCTCCTGGACCGTTTTATGCCTTTGCTTTTGTTACTACGCCCTTGTAAGTCTTCAACAGGGAAATGAAATTACCCTATAGAGAAGAAACACCATCCAGAAGAAACTTCAGGTGCTAGGGCCTGAATCTTCACTGAAACCAAAGGCAGGTATCTTTGTGATACCTGAAGACGTGAAGAAAGGGGCTTCAATCTATCCTGGTTTGTTTACTAATGAAGGAGCGTGAAAGAGATGCATGTCCTTGTCTCTGAAGAGGAGGTGAAGGAACAGCTAGTGCAAGGAACACAAAATTCAGTTATGCCGAACTAACAGGTGGTTGTATCCCAGCTTGGAGACTGCAACACAGAATCACCTAGGTTGGAAGAGACCTCCAAGATCATGTAGTCCAAGCTCTGACATAACACTAACCAGTCCTCCACTAAGCCGTATCCCTAAGCTCTACACCTAAACATCTTTTAAAGACCTCCAGGGACGGTGACTCGACCACTCCCCTGGGCAGCCCGTTCCAATGCCTAACGACCCTTTTGGTGAAGAAGTTTTTCCTAACATCCAGCCTACACCTCCCCTGGTGCAACTTTAGCCCATTCCCCCTCGTCCGATCACCAGGCACATGTGAGAACAGACCAACCCCCACCTCGCTACAGCCTCCTTTAAGGTATCTGTAGAGTGCGATAAGGTCGCCCCTGAGCCTCCTCTTCTCCAGAGCGAACAATCCCAGCTCCCTCAGCCGCTCCTCATAAGACTTGTTCTCCAGATCCCTCACCAGCTTTGTTGCCCTTCCCTGGACTCACTGGAGCCTCTCAATATCCTTCTTGTAGCGAGGGGCCCAAAACTGAACATAGTACTTGGGGTGCGGCCTCACCAGAGCCAAGTACAGGGGCACAATGGCTTCCTTAGTCCTGCTGGCCACGCCGTTTCTTGTACGAGCCAGGATGCTGTTGGCCTTCTTGGCCACCTGAGCACTCTGCTGGCTCATATTCAGCTGACTATGCACCAATACTCCCAGGCCCTTCTCTGCCTGGCAGCTTTCTAACCACTCAGCCATCTTCAAACTTCCAGATCTAGAGGAACATGTTGGCTGCAGCCTAAAAGCCAAGTGTACGGAAGCTCCCCCAAGCCAGCCAATCTTCTCCCCGTGACCTGCCAGAAAACAGCTGTCCTGGTTTCAGCTAGGATAGAGTTAATTTTCCTCCTAGGAGCTGGTAGGGGGCTATGTTGTGGGTTAGGATGAACATGCTGATGTTTTAATCGTTGCAGAGCAGTGCTTACACCAAGCCAAGGACGTTTCAGCTTCTCGCTCTGTCCTGCCAGTGGGCAGGCTGGGGGTGCAGCAGGAGCTGGGAGGGGACAGATCCAGGACAGCTGACCCAAAGTGGCCAAAGGGGTATTCCATACCATATGGGGTCATGCTAAACCATAGATAGGGGTGCCTAGCTGGGATGGAGGTCCGTCTGCTTGGGGATAGGCTGGGCATCGGTCAGCGGGTGATGAGCAATTGCATTGTGCGTCACTTACTAAACCGTCTCTGTCTCGACCCACAGGCTTCGTTTTCCTATTTCTCTCCCCCATCCCAGAGAAGGAGGGGGGAGGGCAAGCAAACGGCTGTGTGGTGCTTAGCTGCTGGCCGGGGGAAACCACAACAACAGCAATGTACTCATGTAACCAAATTAAAGCCAAAACTTTCACCCAGTCCTTGACCTGAATAGGGAGTGAGGATCCGGAGCCTGGCATTTATACGTGATAGTTTATATGCAGCCAAAGTAAATACTGCAGTCAGAGGTCATGGTGCTAGATTTCGAAAAATCCTGCATAAAGAAGAGATCTCAGAAAAGCAAATTTAAACGACATTAATGTCAAGAAAAGTTTATCTGATCGCTATATTCTATATCTGTCGTGACTAGACAGATGAAAATCTATGATGGCAAGTTTGCCTTTTAGGTAACTTTCTTTTTTCTTTATTTATTTTATTTATGCATATTTATCTTATTTTAAGAGGCTTTGTACTAATTTTCCTCACAGAATGACTAGCAGAAATATGACCCTTATGCACCTTTTGTAGTTAATTGATTAGGTCAGCTGCAACCACTAAACCCCTTGTCAGGTTATTTTGATTAGCGATAAAGAGCAATTGAACGTAAAACATTGAAGCCAGGTTGATAAGCCTATTCCACAAGGTCTCCTGGCTCCACCCTTGTGAAGTGAAATCTGCCAGGTGGGGATCATATGACCGTTGCTATATAAGAAGCATGAGGAGACTTTGAGGTTCAGGTTATTTAGGGTGCTTTTTCTCTTGTGGTGAAATCTGTGTTCTCCAGTAGGCTGCTTTCTCTTCATGTTTTCTACTATCTCTGTGAAATAGGTTTAAAGCCTCTATGAGCTAGCTACGTTGGCGGTGCCTTCTCAGTACAGTAAAACCCTCATGGTGCGACTTCACTGTGAAGCAGTTTGGCAGTGACTCAAGTTCAGAAGCTGGCAGGTTCTGTTCCTGGGTTCTACAATTGTTTAATGTTGAGGAGTTTGAGTACTTCCTTCACCTTGTCTGTTTTTAGTGAAATTGGTTACGTGGGTTCTAACCTCTAATTCTAATTTTGAGAGTTTAACACTAGTGATTGTATTTCTGTGTATGAATACAAATGAAGCTTTGCCTTATTGAAAACCATGTTATTTAGTCCTACGTTAATCTTGATAGAATCTTGAAATAGCAAAAAACATCTTGATTTCTCAAACCATACTTATTAGTAGAGACCTTAATCACTGGCTTAATACTTATATTAATTGAGCCTTAACTTTTAAAATGAATTGTTCTCAAATGTTTTTTCACTTTGGGCTAGAATCTTTCTCTTATGTTTTAGTATAGGGAAAGCTTGATTAGGAAAACACTGATTTCAGGACCTCCTAATAGGCCATCCTTGGAGATAGGTTCTCCATGCATTATTTTTGGAGAGCTGTTGCCTGGCTGAAACAGTTTCATTAGGTAGTATCTTCAAGCATACTGGACAATGACAATATACATGTATTATATGCTTTTGAAGTAGATATATCCCCCTGTGAAAATCCTCAAAACTCAGTAGTCCATGTTCATATATAAAAACCTTCAAGAGGATCCCTAGAAGACTTTAAATGCACTGATACCTTCATGCGCTAAAAATGCTATGGAAAATATATTTTATTAACACTTGCTTCACTGGGAGGGAACTTAGTTCAGGGCCTTCTGGTCTTTAGCTTGATGGGGCCAGGATATGAATGTTTTATCAGAAATTTTCCAAACAGGAAGGGACTTGTCAGCCATTATCAAGCTCATCAGTGATAAAGCAGAAGAATGTGGGGGTATTTCATTTTGAGCCTTGCACCTGGAGTTTGAGAGCTCATAAACAGATGGGTTTCTTCTCATTTTGGAATCAGCAGTCCTTATGAACCTAGCTTAGGCATCCTGAACACCTGGCATGGAAACAACAGAAGTGCTCGTTCAGTGGACTTGGCCACATCAGGATACTTTGATTTCTTTTTGGCAGGTATGTCTTTTTATTTTTGACTATTCAGTGTTTTTTAATATCTCTGACTACTCTAAAGAAACATAAGAAAAACCCAAAGGGTTCAAAACAATTTTGCATTTCTGGGAAAATAGTACTCTCAATATTAATGTAATTGTATGCCTACAATTTAGAACTAGACCTTCATGAGACATAACAACAGTGAAAATATATTCATATCAACTCAGAAGCTTTTTTTGTTGTTATTCTCACTCAATGATCTCAAGTGTGAGTCTTAAGACATAGAACTGAGTTTCTGGTGGAGTTTCTGATGGAGGTGGGAATACCCGTTCCACCTCAGTGTATTCTGTTTGGCATTGTTGTATTTTTTTACTCTCACATAATCTTAGTTCTTTATAGTTGTGACATTGCTAACACCTTCTCAAAACGCCAAGAAAACTGGGGTCTAACCACATTAGGAAATAATCAGTACAGCTATGATAAAGCATGCTTTTTTTCTAGCCTTTGTGGAAACAAATAATGAATTTTATAATTAAAGGGTACTCTACACATAAGAGTACTTAGCTGACAACACTGTAGCTGATTAAATTATGATATAAATATATCCATACCAAATTTTTTCTCAACCTCTAATTTGTCATGTACATTCTAACACAAATCTAATTTTATTAACTACTTCTCTCAGTACACCAAAACATATAACACTTCGCAAAGATTGTGTTGATGATTCTTTACAATTAATGAACTGTAAATCATAGCAATTATTGGATGTGTCCTGTGTACCAGGACAGCACATAGTACACCTAATATTAAAACATGACTTACACTCATGTATCATAATCATCCATTGATGAATTAATAGCAAACATCTTTCTGAGACAAGATGTCCATTGCTAACTTTTACAGCATTTACAGCAAGTGCCCTAGAATAGGGACAGTGTCCCTAGATGACACCTTCCAGTCCAATGTGTTCTAGAGATGTTGAGTAAGTATTGTTACCAGGAGCAACAACATTTTATATTCTTAGCAATCTGGTGCACTACTTGACTTAAGCTATTTAAGTGGTAAGGGTTTTTCTACTCACACTGTTGCAATAAAGGTTTTCTGTGACCAGACTTCTTGGTAATAAAAAAAAAAAAAGAAAAAACAGAGGGCGCTGCCAATACAGGAAAAGCCTCCATTTCCACATGAGATCACTTCCATAGAGTTTTACTTGAAATTACCAACTCTGTGGTTGACAGGAGAGTTTCTATTTTCATGTTCATTTCAGTTGCATTGCTTTATATACATGTGTACGTATATGTACATACATAAAAAGTAATTATCGCCTAAGAAGCTGAAGTTTTTGACCAGTTTCTGTCAGTTTCAGGAAGTATGTTGCTAGAACAGGAATTGGTATTTCATTGTGGTACATGGTAATGATACCCAGGACATAGATGTGTCCCTAAATGTACTTCCATTCTTTTACAACATATCAGGTGAAATCCTCACCCTGGTAAAGTCACTGCAATTCTTGCAGTCAATCTCAGCAGATTAGTGATTGATCTACCAGACTGTATGAACCCCCTGTAATGAAATGTTTCATTAATATTTCTGGGTAGTGAACTGTATTTAAAGGGCATACATTGTAGTTTTCAAAATTAAGTTACTCAACAAATGGATCTAGTGTATTTCTGTTGGAAAAATCAGAGGTGACCACGGTGTCTTTGGAATAAGATGTCTTGGAGTAAAAATGCTGTGCTAATTTATGATAAATAGACTGACTTTCAAATCATAGTAGAAGCTGCTCAACTCTTTTCAAAAGGCGTTGTAAGGCAGTCTGAGGATCTCATCTAGGTTTTATCCCTGGTGGCTGAGAGCTGGGAAACGTGGAGCCAAAGGATATCTGGAGGATCAATAATCTGTAGATAGAAATCACAGAGGATGTCTATATCAGTAAAATATAGGACATGACTTTTGTTTCCTGTTACAGAAGGTTCTTCAAAGCAGTGCTACATTTGTACATATTCCCAGATATTGCATGGGGAAAATAAAGGGGGGCTAGTAGGGAGAAACATCGCGGCTGAGTTAGCGCAGCCGACTTTTTGTAATACAAGCTGAAAACCCAGGTGAAATAGTTCAGTCTTCCCAGATTATGTAAAACAAACTGTTTACTCAGTTATTAGTAGAAGTCAGCAAACTTTTCTATCTTTTGAGTAAGGTTTTGTGTTGTTCATGAACGTATTTCAGTATGGGTGATTCAAAATAAATGCTAAAGCATGAAGTTTAGCTGTAATAATAAAATCTCCCACCATTTTCCTTTTTGCTTCTGTGGTGAACACCCAGTCTTTGAGCCACCACATGTTTTTTCCAAGGAGGTTTCTGTGGCCTAGTACCAGACTTTGACCTCTTATGGGAGGATGTATTGTTATTCCCCTGATTTGTATGGTGAACTGAACGTTTCTGCCTCCACTTCAGACACACAACCTGTTTTGAGACAGAGAGACAGAAATACCAGTTAAGGGTATTTTGATTAAACAGGACTTGAAGTTGGCATTAGAAGTCTAACAAATGTCATCCAGTTTCAGGGCATTATTACAGCCCTCAGTGAGGTCTGCTGAATTCAGGACAAAGCCTTACTTTGTGGGAGGAATGAAAAGGCTATAAAATCAGTCTACTCACAGTTGTGAATGCATCATCAGTGGGATCTGGGAAGAGACCTCCAGGAAACATGAGATGGCAAGAAGCTCAGCTCTGTGGCGGTAGGTAAAATACTCCCTCCTGCCCATTTCCAGCACACTAAGCCACTTAACATTGCTAGCAAGAGGACAGGAATAAACAGATACAAAGCAGATGTTGTACCTGGAGCACAATTTTACACCACTTTCTTATTTACACATCCACCAGACAGCCCTGATGAATCTGGTGGCAAATGTGAGCAGATTAAAATGTCTATCTTCAAGAGAAATCCTCCTATTAAATGTAGGGTTCTCTTTCACCAGATATATTTTCTGTCATTTGTAGTTCATTGTTTTAAAATTAAGTATGTTAGCTAAAAATCAGTGAATCCAATGCCATGTCTTGTTACAGAGGGTATGCAGAATCATAGAATGCTTTGGAAGGGAGCTTTAAGATAATCTAATTCCAACCCTTTTGTCATGGGTGGGACACCTTCCAATAGAATCGCAGATATAAAATTGAAATAGGGGGTCCCAACAATACTGTACATATAAGAAACAATCTAATAAGAATAAGAAACAAGCTAATATTTAAACAGTTCTTAGTACACATACCTGTCACACACAATTGCGCGCACACAATAAATAATAAAGAAAAAGGAATGTTTCAATAGTTGTCTTCTCAGAGAGGCTGTGTGACTTAAAAGTAGAAGTCTGTATCATGCAAGGCTGAGGTGTAAGTTGAAATATGTTTGCCCATTCTTTAATTTTTTTGCTGGGAAAGAAAAGAACTTTTCTGTCCTGAGTGGTTAATTAGACTTCTTTCATGTGGTCTTAAAGAGTAAAATCTTTAAAGGCAAGTGAGTCAGTATGTTGTCAGCAGTAATTTTTATTGCTGATGTATAGTATCTCATGAAAAGTGATGTATGCAAGGTTGGCCATCTGCTAGAAGGAACTGCAGGACATAATGATAACTTATTTGAGGAAAAGAGAATGATCAGAACTAAAAAAAAAAAAAAAAAAAAAGGATGACCCCCCTATTGTAGCAATAAGAGCACAAGAGGTAAAAGGGCATGCATCATGTGACTGGTGACTGTTTTAATGTGATAAATCCAGGACCTTTAGCGATGTCCTTAAATTCACTGCTTTCAAATTTCAATCTTCCTGATTGTGAAAATAACCTTGAAGCACAGAATATGAATGAGTCGTGTCTCTTCAGTTTAGCTGCTCCAGACTGAAAACAAAAGGGCAATGTAACTCCAAGTACTGATCAAGCAGCAATCTTAGAAACAGGAAGAGTTAGCCTCTCTTTTGATCCTCAAGCTAGCTGCTATTTCATGTTTTGGAGGCCAAAATGTCATTATTCCCAGCAGAGATACAGTGATGCTTATCAGAAGGAAGTAATGGTCTGAATCCCTCACTTGGACTTCTGTGAGGCTCTTATGTACTGGTGCATATTCAATATTTATCAATTCCAATTTTTACTTAATGCTTGATTGTCTTTACATTGTAAGTGCAATAAAAAGGAGATTCAAGTTTAAGTGACGATCAGTCCTGTCAACATTTTCAAATAATTACGATTTTCAAGCATAACAGTGATATAAATGTCTTTGCTATTTCTCACTCCTACAGACTATTGAGAGAGTCAGAAGAACACTTTCCATCAGAGCATAAAGATAATTACATCATAAAAGAAAAAGGAACCCCAAATACAAATGCTTCTGCTTGAATGTTTCTTGTCACCAGCATCTTCCTTGAAGAGCCTGTCATTTCATTTATTCAGTTTCCAAATGGATGTGTCTGTCTCTCCCCAGGTAGCAGAGAGAATTTGGAGTGAAATTCACTTTTATGTGAAGATGTACCCATTACTTATGATAACTATTCAGGACCAAGTGCAAGAAATGCAGTATCTCAGAGCTGAGAGCAAGGATACAGTAGAGAATTATACTGTCCAGTAAACACTTCTCAAAAGCCTACAGGAAATATTAAACACAGTTAATGTACATAATAGTATATGTATGTACACTTTGCTCAGCTGAGTTTTGAAAATCTACAGAGATGGACATTGTTAGTCTCTATGGGCAACTTGTTTCATTCCTTAACCAAAACTTTTCTTCTTATGTTGACCTGGAGTTTTCCTTGCTGAAAAATTCTCTCATTCTTCCTCTTTCTACCACCAAAAAGACTAGCTCTGTGTTCCTGATAGCACTCTTCCAGCAGTAGGTTATTACGACTGGATCCCCCTTAAGCTTCTTTGAGGTGAAATCACTATTATGTAAAGATTTAGTTCTATACTTATTTTGTCTATTTAATTCCTCATTTCTATGAATTTATAAAATGCACATTGCTTAACTAGCTTCACAAATCATGAATCAAGAAATAGGATTTCTGTCGTATTGGCTTCTTACTTGAATGTGACTTCGGTTCATTTAAAACAACCTTCTATTCACCCTAATTACTGTTTTTACTGATTAGTTTTCTATCTAATAAGGAAATAAAATATTTAGTGAAATTCAGAAGTGTTTAGTATATATCATCCTTGAAAAATTAAAGCTAGAAGTTAGATTGAAACTAATATTTTCTGTTTACAAATTGATTTCTTAATACAGTGTTTCATTAAGGGAACCCTGGGTTGACACTTTCCAGAATAAATTTGAGACCTTAGATTCTGTTGGACCTGTGCCAAATATGATGGAATAAATGAGCATGTAGTGAAGCCAAACCAATTTGGCCATCTTTATGGCATCATTTTACCACAATGAATGTTGGTGAAAATTAGGCTCTCTATACATATGAGAAGAGCACTGTCTGAAAATGTGATTCCTCCTCTTGATGAAGAAGAGTGGAAATTAATCCTTAGAACCAACAGTGTCCTTTCCAGACGCGGAAACTGAAGTTTTGTTGGTAAGGTAACTTTCCTCATGTGCATGAATGCCTGCTTGAGCCCATAAACTCCAGGCATGCTTTGCCCTTGTGCTGAGTTATATACATATGAGGGTATAAATCACGCTCCTAACATATGTAATCTGCATGTATTATTATACCTGCTGGGTACAACGAATATAGTTCTGTTAAATTAACTCCACATAGTGCTTCTTATCATTTTCATCCTGAAAATTAAAATTTGTGTCTACAAGGAATACAAGGGCTACCATCTCTTTAAACTCCAAATTGCAGTATTTGCACTCCATGGAGATGACCATAAGGAACTGTGTGATTAAAAACATGCCATACAATCATACCACACTATTACTTCAATTTTGGTTAGGTTTTCACTTTGATTGCAGTTTTCTTTTTGTACCATATACCTGAAAAATTCCATTAGAAATGTGAATCATAAATTTAAAAAAAGCCTCCAAATGAAAGAAGAAATTAAAAAGGATCTCCTCTTCTTCTCCAGCCATATGAAATAGTAGATAAAACCACAGTAAACACAAACTTTGTATTCAGCTGCTTGGACTTCTTAGGCAGAAGCCTGACACTGGCAAACAGATCCATCAGTGTGTGCATTGCCTGTGTTTTATGGGACCTTGTGATTTAGTGAGTAGTCTGCTAACAGCCAGTTGGCAGCAGTGACATGGCACATGTGCAGAGAATGCTTGATGTTACAAGGATATGCCAGATTGTGATCTTACAGAGCCTGGTCATATTGTGTGTGCGTAATTATTTTATGCGTATGGGTCTGCTGTGGAATTGAGAGGAAATCTGGGGGGCAAAAGAGCTGCCTCCCTTATTTTAGTCTGCACTCTGCTCTTTTCCTTTGTCTAGGGCCACAGCCCAGGGAGTGAAGTGCTCGCTACCAACTGCAGAGGAAGGTTGGTCAGGCAGCACTGAAGCAAAGTGGCCAAGCTCAGTGCCATGGCACTGGGTGGGATGCATCCACAGGATGCCTAGGGAAGCAGACCCTCATTATGAGGCCACCGCCATCATTCAAGACAGGTGGCTTCAGTCAGGGTAGTTCCTGATAATTAAGTTCCTTTAATATCTTCATCGATGATCTGGACGAGGGCATTGAGTGCACCCTCAGTAAGTTTGCAGATGACACCAAGTTAGGTGCGTGTGTCGATCTGCTTGAGGGTAGGAAACCTCTGCAGGAGGATCTGGATAGGCTGCACCAATGGGCTGAGGTCAACTGCATGAAGTTCAACAAGCCCAAGTGCCGGGTCCTGCACCTGGGGCGCAATAACCCCAAGCAGAGCTACAGGCTGGGAGAGGAATGGTTGGAGAGCTGCCAGGCAGAGAAGGACCTGGGAGTGATGGTGGATAGCCAGCTCAATATGAGCCAGCAGTGTGCTCAGGTGGCCAAGAAGGCCAACGGCATCCTGGCTTGTATCAGGAACAGTGTGACCAGCAGGGCTAGGGAGGTGATTGTCCCCCTGTACTCAGCTCTGGTGAGGCCGCACCTCGAGTACTGTGTTCAGTTTTGGGCCCCTCGCTACAAGAAGGACATGGAGGTGCTTGAGCGGGTGCAGAGAAGGGCGACAAAGCTGGTGGGGGGTCTGGAGAACAAGTCCTACGAGGAGCGGCTGAGGGAGCTGGGCTTGTTCAGCCTGGAGAAGAGAAGGCTCAGGGGCGACCTTATCGCTCTCTATAAGTACCTCAAGGGAGGCTGTAGCGAGGTGGGGGTTGGTCTGTTCTCCCACGTGCCTGGTGACAGGACGAGGGGGAATGGGCTTAAGTTGAGCCAGGGGAGTTTTAGGTTAGATATTAGGAAGAACTTCTTTACTGAAAGGGTTGTGAGGCATTGGAACAGGCTGCCCAGGGAAGTGGTGGAGTCACCATCCCTGGAAGTCTTCAAAAGACGTTTAGATATAGAGCTTAGGGATATGGTTTAGTGGAGGACTGTTAGTGTTAGGTCAGAGGTTGGACTCGATGATCTTGAGGTCTCTTCCAACCTAGAAATTCTGTGATTCTGTGATTCTGATTGCTGGAAAAAACCAATATGTTCAAAAAGAATGAGGAGGAGTCAGGGAAGTGCCAGCTGGTCAGCCTGTGCTCAGTCCCTGGAAAGATCATAGAGCAAACAAGACATTTTCGTAGGCAGAAGAAGGTGACAGGGAATGACCAGTGTGGATTTGCAAGGAGAAAATATTGCTCTGCAAATCTACTGCCTTATATTATGAAATGACTGTTCTGGTGGATGAGGGAAGAACAGTAGGTACACCTTCAGTTTAAAATGGCTTGTGACATGGTCTTCTGTGGTATCTTTGGAATGGATGGACAGAAGCCTCAGGAAGCTCAGCAGAGTTCAAGTGCTGCATCCAGGAGGGAATGACCCCATACCAGGGTGTAGGCTGGGGACTGCCCAGCTGCAGCCTCACAGGAGAGGGCCTGGGGCCTGGAGGCCACTGAGCTGAGCACAGGTCAGCAGTGTGCCTTGCTGGTACCGAAGCCTAATCGCACAATGGGTTTTGTTCGCAGAGGTGGAAGCTCTTCATCCCCCCTACTTGGTATTTATGACACCCCACCTGCAGTACTGGGCCTAGTTCTGGGCTCCCCAGCAGAGGACAGCTGTTGCTGGAGGGAATGCAGCAGAGAAAGGACCACCAAGGCAGGCAAAGCGCTGCAGCCAGTGGTGCAGCAAACGTTGGGCTTCTCCAGGCAGCAGCAGGGCAGGAACAAGACAAGATCAGACATAAAAATTGATTGTCCAGAGAGTCTGTGGGATGTCGAACTTGGACATGTTCAGAACTTGACTGGCCAAGGCCCTGAGCATCCTGGCAACTTCAGAGTCAGCCCTGGCATGAGCAGGGGTTGGGCCAGATGATCTCCAGAGACTGCTTAGATCTCTTATTATCCCAAAATTATATACATAGCATCTGTGAAAGAAGTACACACTGTATAGACACAAAAAATCTTCTGTTGTTGATGTTGTTGAGGAATGTCCAACTTCATGGTAGGGACAGAGCTGCACAGGGCTCTTCATCCACTAAAACTCTGCTCCTATGTGAGCAGGTATGTAAGATTTATCAATTTTAAATGTGCTTACACTATTGCTCGTATATGCAGAATCTTCTCATCTTTAAATCATCAAGTCATTTTGTTCCTCACAGAAATAATGAACCACAAGAGATGCCATTAATTATGTACCCTTCTTGATGTCCTAGATTTAGAAATGGTGTGCTAAAACAATGTTTTTATCTATCGATCATCCTTTAAGCAAGAGTTTATCATACTTCCACAAATAGTTCATCTGCAACTCTGGCTAGTATAAAGGTGCTTCCTGTCTGCTTCTCCACAGTAAAAGTTTATTTTCGTTCCACGCCAGTTGGTCCATGGGGTCAGTAGATAAAAGTTCAAAGTGGCTAGGGATGCCTTGTGCTGGTCTAGAAAACTGAAAGTGCTTACACTTTTCCTTTGCCCAAACAAAGACGAGAACTTTATTTCTGAATGTGATAATATCATACAGAAGGTAGACAGTCTGTGTATATATACTTTAGTATGTATGCTACCAGGAGGACCCACACTGTTGTTTACTGTCTCTCATCCAACAAAGAACTGGATAATCTGTTATGCTTCAATTGCTACTAATTAGATATCCATATTCTGACTGATTTGGTGCTATTTCTGTTCCTTATATTTTACAAAAAAAAAAAAAAAAAAAAAAAAAAAAATCCTAAATCCAATTATTTTGTATGTAACCTAATTTCCACTAATGAACAGCTGCCAAAACGACCATTTCATCTGACTAGTGTAATAACAATTTGCTAATGGACAGTGGTATAAGTGAACTGTCCATCATACAGCACTTTCTTAATTAAAACAAAAAATGCCAAATATTTTCCTTCTCCTGAGTTTGATCTTGCCTAAAGAAAGCTGAACGTGCTTTAAAATATCACAGTAAGTTTATACACAAGATTGTGACTGATACATGACTCGGAAAAGGAGCCAGAAATCAAGGAATGTTACTGCTCAAAATCATCTTGATACTTCGTGCTGCCAAATTGTTTACAACAAAGAGTAAATTAGGTGATAAGGCAGTTCTCCATAGGAATGAGTGCACAAAGATTGAAAGTGACTTCTTGAAAAGTCACTTAAGCCTGTGCCAGAGGACAGGATGGATACTCAGGCCAAGATCAACACAGGACTCTGCAACCACAGTGCTGTTGGGAGACAGTGCAAGGCTCAGTCCTCCTGACCCAGCAACATGATGTCTAAATTCTTATCCTTAAAACCAGGCACAGCATGCAGGTCATTTGTTGTGAAATCTTGAATGGTAAGGAGAGTGTTTCAGAATGTGTTTGTTATGTATTTACCTTACAATTATTTAGTCTTAAAAAGTGGTGTTCTTTATGGCTGAACTATGGCTGCAGGGCTAATTTTATATTTTCCACATATTATTTATTTATTGCTTTAAATGCACCAGCTATGTTGCTAGAGTTTTCATGTGTATGTTCTGCTAGAAACCTGTATTTTGGAATGTTTCAAAAACAGAGGAGAGACCGATTCTTCAGAAGACAGTTCCTTCTATGCCCTGCCTGTGTTCACCTGCCCTTTGAGAAAGAGGGATACCACAGAGTTAGAAGATGGAATAGAGCAGAGGGAGTTTGAGGTGTTAGGTCAAAGTCCTTAAAAAAGAAAAGTGTGAGTTATTAGCTCTGTTAGCTTGCCTCAGGAATTGCTGTGGTTTTTTTTTTTGTTTGTTTTTTTTTCCTGACTTCTCTTAATTTTTGGAGAGATGATGGTTTCCTGTGTGTTGGCAATGTGTGCCTTCCCGGTATCTTCACATCCTGTGCTGGGGGCAGTTTTCAGCACTTTGCTCCCCTGCCATGTATTACTGTGCTTGCAGTATGGTCATGGCAGGTTTGTGGGCAGCCCAGTTATTGCCTGTCTTTCATAACTTCAGGTGGGACAGCACAGAAACCTCATGTGCTTTAGCTCATCCCAGTATCTGCAGCACCAGCACAGTGCCCAGATAATCACTTTTATCCTTGCAGGATTTTGACAGCTGGTTGCTCCTGCTTTCTTTCAGAGCCCAGGAAATCCAGAATTTCTTTCCCAGACCAGGCAGAAGCAGCCATTACTGTAGCAGTGCCAGGAGCCAGATTTATATGATTGTGAAAGTGAAATTACGAAGAAAGGGTTACCGTGAAAAGAGGGAAATGGGTGTGTGCAAGTTTCTTGTCACTGATTTGTGCATGGAAGAGTTCGAACCACATCAGACCAAGCAGCAGGGTAGGTAGAGGCACAGTAGAACTGGGATGAAGGATGGCTTCTGCTTGTGAAACTGTGCTGAGTGCAGGACTGAGTGCTGGTGTGGGATTAAAGCTGGTTTAGGAGGTTGTTTAGTTCAGCATATTAGCAGCGGCACTTTTCCTGTATGTAGATCCTTTTAATAATGCCCAATATATGGCAATTTTCTCTTTCTGATGTAGATCAGGCAGTGTTCTCTATGTACCTTCCACCGTTTTACTGTGATAACATTTTACAGTTCTTGATTTACCATACTGTCTTTCAAAGAAGATAAAGTGCCTATCTGTTTTAAAATGCTTAGGTCAAATGATCTGGGTATCAAATGCCTTTTTTTTTTTTTTTGATAGCCCACATTGACACCAGATGCAAATTGTCCATGGTCATAAGTTTAGAGATTCTTATACTGAAGCCCACCTAGATGTAACGGAGAGTAGAAGCAAATGGATGTGAAGTGCACTGTTGGGCAGGAAAGGATGACTGTGCATTTTAAAAGTTGCTGGGTCCCTTTTCACATGATTTGGATGCCCCAATTCATTTGATGCCATGTGACTGTTACGCTACTAATTTTCAGCCTTTTTTCTCTTTTTTCTTTTTTGATTCCCTCCAGGGAGGAGGAGGAGAAAAGCTTATGAGACCATGCTGCACAGGAGCATGATTTTGCCTGTGTATCCATTCCTTTCCTAGAGGCTTTTTGAATCCATCAATTGCTTTCAATACAATTTAATGGAGGATCCAAGCAAAAAATATGAAGTTTTTCTAAGGCCCATGAAAACAGGTAGTCAGATAAAGGTGAAGAATTACTGTGGGTCTCTTACTGCATGGCAGTTGGAGCTCGGGCTCTGTTAGGGGGTCCGTGCAGGAGGCAGAACTCATAAAAATGCACTCCTGGTGGCAAAAGCTTTAGTCAGAACAGGTACCTGAGACAGAAATCAATAGGAAACCTGGCTTTATTAGCACTCCTGCTCCTTAACCTGTTTGTTTTTCCTTTATGTGTTGCACAAAAGCTTATTTACACCACTAAGCAGTGGTTTTAGCAAGCGTTCACATCTCACTGGCCTCATTTTGTTTCTTTTTATATATTCAATAAAAGGTTCTCCTCCATCATACACTCCAAATCCCAGCTATTTCCTAGATTGATTTAAGTGTTTTCTACCTTGCACCTCATTATATACCCAATTCTTATTTACAATTCGGTGCACGTAAACAATTTATTTTCTGGGTAAATTACTTAAGGTTGTTGCTGGTACTTAAAGAAAAGTTCTGTCAGACAGATGGAGGTAGGGAAGCAAACAGCCTTGAAAAGCAGGCAGATGTCAGAAGCAGACAAGACAAATAGCCATGATTTTGTTCACGTGCTGTGTGGGATTTCAGGCAATATAGAGAACCTCTAGCCTAATTTAGTTAAGGTTTCTCACTGATGGCAATGAGAGTATTTTTCTCCTCAAGTGAGGACTGAGTGAAAACTGAAGGAGGTTTGGAACTATTTGCAGTTGTTTATGTTTTTGCCCACCAAGATACTTTTACATTTATTTGCCCTTCAGCCTTAAATTATGTATGAGGGAGAGGAAGTATTTTTTGTTCAATTTGTGCAGTGTCCTGTACCATGTGATGCTGATCCATGGCTTTAGCTTGCATATCATATTGATGTGAAATAAGGCTAATAATGGCAGCAGAAAGAAGCAGCAGCATCTTTTTTTTTTTTTTGTGAAACAAATTATATGTTGGGAAGCGTGCACGGACACACCAGAATCTGTGGGCTGAAGGACATTAGCCTGCAAAACTAGGAGAGCAATGTTACTGCTGGTGGCTCTGGGACTATAGCACTGATTTTCATTGTTATTTCTTTAGAAATGTGTATCTCTAGTTTAACACAACATCATGTACTAAACTCCACAGCATGCAAAACATGTCTTGTATCAGCCAGGAAATATTCCCCTGGACACTTGTTAGTGTAGTAATCATAAAAAAAAAAAAAAAAAAAAAGTAATGAGTTTTTTGAACCTGTATTGGGCTTAGGAGGGCTTTTAGCATGTGAATCACCATAATAATATTTTCTGCATGAGCATTTATCGTGGCATTTATCGTGTAGAGGACCTAAGAGTGCTCAAGAAATTCATACAAACACCTGTGTGGTGCTTGTGGTGCTTCCTTTTTTTTTTTTTCTTTTTACATAATTCCAAGGCTAGGGTTGGCTGATTTTTTTTTTAGAAGTATAGCAGTGCCAGTGTAGTAGTGTGTCCAAAAGATTCAGTGTTCTTCATTGGAAGCACATGAGATTTCTTTGTTCTCACAATGTTTTTATTGTACTAATCTTCAATTTATGCCTTCTGTTACCTTGTTTGGAGGCAAGGCATGGAATTGTTGAGACATGAAAAGCCTTCCCCTCTCAATCCAATGTTTAGCTCATTTTTTGTTAACTTTTGCAGACTGACCACAGATAAAATGTGAAAAAGTGTTCTCACACTCTTGGCACCACAAGGTGTATTTTGCTTATATCTTTATAGTTAAACTGGTGGCTGGCTTTAGGGACAAGACTGAATTCTCTCCCCCAACATCCTTAGCAGATGAGTGAGGCTTGCAAAAAGGTTTATGGTTCTTTTTTAATTCTTCTTTAGATCTTACAGTGCCATCTATTTCCAAAGTCATCTTGGAGTCATGTTTAGGAAATCTGAGAGGGGTCTGAAACAGTGGCAGTGCCTTTGACACATCATGACATGCTATGGCTGTAGCATATGATGACTTGCTGTAGTCAATACCTTTGATGCAACGTGCTGGGAAGGTGCTATGTGTGGTGAATTGTTGCCAAGCACAAATTGCTACTTCAGTTATACTACTTCTTAAATGGTTTCTCACATCCCCATGAAATGCTATGGTCATGTGTGTAAATGCATTGCATAGTTCAGAGCTTTGGGATATTTAAAGTAGCATTTAATTCCCTTCGTGGACAGACTCTAAGTTTAGCACAGTTTATAAAAAAAAAAATAATAAAAATTGATTTCATTTTTAACTGAATTGGAAACAGTTTAGTGAATATGGATGCAGGCAGATTGTGCTGACTGTGAGGATAAGTTTGAGTTTTGTATCTGCTGAAACTATAAAAATCCTAGCATGAACTCAGATGATGCTGGATGTTGCTCAGTTTGCTTTAACTAGAAGTGTCTGCAGAAGATCAGATCAATTAAGACCGTTTTTGAGGGCATAAAAAATGCACAGTCCTATTCAATTACTATTGAGCTTTTAATTATTTCCAGGTTAAAGTGAAATGAAAGATTGTACCTGGATTTTCCCCTCTGGAACCAGCTGCCCTCTACCTGGTTAGGAGAAGTGCAGGTGGTTCAAGAAGATGAAGACTTTGGGGTCCAGGCATGAGCCTCTGTCATGAGTAGATCTGCTAGTATAGACATACACCGTTTCTCTTATTGAAGATACTCCACTTAGTACAAAAGATTGCTTTTGGAATGGGCTTTGAAATATCCCAGAACAAAGCAGTACATACTATCTCTGTACCACAGAGCCGCAGCATCATTTTGGTTGGCTGGGACTTCTGGAAGTCCAAACCCTTTGTTCATGCCAGGGCTAACTCAAGAATTAATGTCTTGTTTTCTCTTTCCAATAAATAGTTAAAAATAGTTAAATTATTTCAGCACAGAATTAATTTTTGTTCCCTCTGCAATATTATTTGGTTGGTGTCATTATAGTGAAGTATGTATTTTCTTTTTTTTCCTCATCTCACAGTTATGGGTTTATTGACTGCTGAAAATAACAATTATGAATTGCAGTCAATGCAAAATATGGGCTACTTCTCTATGTTTGAGACCCCAAACTTTCTCTAGTCTAGAATCCAAGCAGCTCGAACCATCTTATTCTGTAAAAATGTGAGATTCAGAAGATATGTCTGACATCTTTTTGAGGTAAGAAAACACAGTTTCCAAAGAAGCCCTATAATATCTAATAATCTCATTTTTCTCACACTTTTCAAATATCACATTCAGTGGCAATTAAGATTTTTCAGCTTTTGGAGTGTCTCAAAGTGATATTGAGCTAATGAAAATTAATTTTTTCTTCTGTTGGAAAAGTAAAATAAAACATGAAATGTATTTCTCTTGGGAGGGACCAGGTCCCTTCTAAAACATAAAACAAAACCTCCACCATTTTAATGTTACTTTGCATATGTTCTTTAAGTAAAAGGACAAACATGAAGGGGAATGGCAGAATTAAGAGAACTCTAGTCAGTTGGGGAGATCTGTTTTTAGTGCCTTTTGGTTAGCATCCATCCATTAGCATCCCAGGAACATAATAGATGTTACTAACAATGGCAGAAGGACGTGGCAATTAACACCATGAGTTTAGGAAGCCCTAGAGCTGGGTGGTAGAGTTTACATGGCTGGAGAGCAGCCTTGCTTCAAGGGAAGCTCTTCTTCTGCAGTTCTTATGCTGAAATCTGATAATTCTCCATAGTGAAACCTTGGAGAAATAAAGGGCTTGATACTTTTGCTTGGAAATAAATATCTCTGCTTGGACACCTGACCTTAGTTGTGTAGGGGGCTGCAGTTCAGTGTTCTCAGGTTAATAAAAACAGTGTATGATACTTTGGCTGTCTTAGATGATCTCAGCCAATTAAATATAAAGATACAAAGAACCACTAGAGGTAACTTGTTCAACAGAGATTATTCCTGAAATTTTCTCCTTGGTTTTGTCACACCTGAAATTGTAGCATGGTCTCATATTTATACCATTCTCTTTGAAATGATATAATAGGCCAGAAATGAAACTGATAAACCACATATCAAAGCTGTAGACCTCTGGTCAGTACAATTTTATGAACTATTTAAATGACAAAAAGAACCTCCTGACCCACATGTCTCTGTTGAAGATCTGGTCTCTCAGGGACTTTTGCCTATGCAGCGTGTGTCAAAAAAGAATCATAGAATCATAGAATATCCTGAGTTGGAAGGGACCCTTAAGGATCATCAAGTCCAACTCTTGACACCGCACAGGTCTACCCAAAAGTTCAGACCATGTGACTAAGTGCACAGTCCAATCTCTTCTTAAATTCAGACAGGCTCGGTGCAGTGACTAGTTCCCTGGGGAGCCTGTTCCAGTGTGCAACCACCCTCTCTGTGAAGAACCCCCTCCTGATGTCAAGCCTAAATTTCCCCTGCCTCAGCTTAACCCCGTTCCCGCGGGTCCTGTCACTGGTGTTAATGGAGAAAAGGAAATGTTGCCTTCTGTGGTTGTTTGGATTCCATAGCAGTTAAGGCTTGCAGGTGATCACAGATTTTCTATAAAGCAAGACAAATTACCTCTATGAATCAGTCACAGGCTGAATTTCCAAACTTGTTCTGGAAATTCATGTATCAGATTATCATCCAGTGTGGTGGTACTGAGCATGGTGCTATGCGAGGATGGGTTATTTATCGGTAACCTCAAAGCAGATTTGCAGTTCGTATGGTGTCTGCTAATAGTTACATCCAGTAATTAACATGAATACTGATTAAACATAAGACAACACTTATGATGTTGCTTCCAAGCCTGTCTTGAGAGACTAAGACTGTATCTCCATGACAGCTTTGCCTGCTCTTCAGCTCCAGTAATTTCCTTGAACTTTCATACATCAACATTAAAAAAATAAATAAATAAATAAAAATCCTTAGTTCTGTTAAAATGTGACTCCCATTTAGATCATTTGGGAGTACTAGAAAAATACTCCAGGCTAGAGTAGTTTCTGCAGCTAGTGTTGTCTGCATGTAGAAAACTACCCAAGGCTTGCAGAATCAACAGATGTCTCCAGAGCATGAGCTGCTCAAAATTTAGTCAAACTAATAGTCCCCACAACTTTTTTTTTCTTTTTTCCCTACCTGGTGGGTGCCGCCTATAAATGCTGCACCTCAATAATTACTACATCAATATGCAAATCTGCTAAGGTTGGTCAAAGAAACCAGGAGCTTTTAGCTTCCATAGGCTTCTTGGACTGCCTGCTGGTAGCAGTTAGATGTCAGCAGTAAAATTCAGGGTTCTGTAGTGCTCTCTGGGTGCTGACTTCTGTCAGGATTAGTAGGTTAATCCAATGTCCTGACTTTCTGGGATATATTCATGGGAATGATCAAGTCTGCATGAAACTTAAGCTGTGGGTCAGGAGCACTGCAAATGAACTAGGTTAAGACCTGCCTGGAGGTGTGTGCCCAAACTGAATGAAGATGAATGTTGCCTGATGCCTCTGCAGTCTTATCTAGGTTGGGTTATGATTTAGGAGTTTGCCTTCCAGAGGTTGATAAAACTGAATACTTATTTACAGTTTTTAAGGCTGAATGGAGAATTATTTTTGATGGGATTGAACCAGCCTTACTTAATTTTGCATATAAGTGGACTCAGCATTAATAAAATCCCTAAGGTGGGACTGGATTGGGGAAGACTAGATTTAAGATGTCATTAAACTAGGTTCCATAGGAATCCCCTTGTTTCAGTCAAGAGGTTTAGATGGCTCATGACTCCCTAAAATATAAGTATATAAATCTTCTGTGACCTGAGTTGCTTTAGAGACCAGTTCAGACGGACCTTGGTTTCACATGTGAATGCATGACAATGAACAAGTGCCCCAGCTCCACAGAAGTGGTCTGTAATGACTTAAGGCAGCACAAGTGTGCTCCATCCTTCAATCAGGCACTGCTGAAAGTTAGTCTCCATTCACAGATGTGGAACCCAGCTCTGCTAAAGCATATATTGTATGCAGTTCCTTGAAAATTATAGAATTGCCTGAGAAATAACACAATTGTTTTATTTTTAGGCAGCTAGCAGAATAGGTCATGTAAATAATACAGATGATAATATTCACAGTGCATGCAGTTGTCAGTTGAAACAATATTTCCGTACATAACATTCACATACTCTGGTCTGTGGATGATTTGTGTTAAGACATTTTTGGTGGTTATTTTGGTGCATAACTTGGAGTATTTCAAGGTAACACACTGTCTTTTTGTCTAGTGGAGAATGCAATAAATTTTAATGAACCTTACCTAGCTTTTAATCTGATGGTTACAGTAATGAAGTGTATTAGGATGTCTCAGTTTTCTTATCAGACAATATTACTGTCCCCAGAAGAAAGTAGAATTGCAAACAGAATTTTGTAAAATGGGTATAAACAGAAGCCACAAACTTTCAGTCAGTGATTTTTATGTTTTAGTTTTTAGTTACATGTAAGAGTTAAATGGGTAATAATATACGGCAAATCAGCAGTAAGCTTTTCTGCAAGTCTGGGTAGGAAAAAACTGGATAGTGTTTGGCATCGTTAAAGGAAAAAAATAATGCTGATGCTGGACTTGCGTGGGTGAATTCAGAGATGAGGAAGAGAGAAGTCAGCTACAAAACTTGCAGATGTTGTCTGTTGTTTTATCTTCAGTTGCTTTATTATGCCTATAAAAGCAGCAGCACAGTTGAGCGGGGGGTGGTGATGGTGGTGTGCTGTTGTTTTCTCAGAAAGCCTTTAAGGTTAAATATCAGCAGAATGTTAACTTAAGACATTCTTACTCCTTGCAGACTTAAAATAATTAAACAGATCTGCAGCAGACCTGACTGTACTGAATGTTATAGCAATGCAGAATTAAAATCAGAATTCAGCCTATAAAAATGCAGAATATACAAAATATTAGCATTCTGAGTAAGCAATTCACAGGGGTATTGTGAAGGGAGTATTCTTCCTTACATAGGGGAAATATGTTTTTAAGAGTAACAAAGAGGCTAATGTAATTTTGATTTAATCATTTAACTAAATAATTCTGGTGCAAGAGGGAAGAACTATTTCTTCAAGTACTTTTATAATAATTTATACTAAATTAAATTTAGATACTTTCTAAAATAACAATAGTCTGCTCTTTTCAAGTCTTCAGGTTAACTAGGTAAATAATATTTAGAGGCACATTGTCAAACTGAAAACAAAATAATTAAGCCTAGAATATGTGCTGAGGACTTCCATTACTCGTGCTAAATGTCGTACTATCAGTGAGATTATTCTTCAGACCAGAGAGAAAATGATATTTTTTAGACTTTTTTGTGCATTTCACTGAAACACCTGACTACAAAAATAACTCTGATTGTTTAACTTCTGTTTAATAGTCATTTTAACACCCCTGTCTGCCTTCAAAGCAAAACTGCAAGCAGCTGCAAATAGGTAAGCTATGACTGACAGGTTGTAATTGATGAAATGCTGTCAGCTCCTCTTTAAAAATATGAAAGAGTCCATTACACATTGATTGTGAACTGAAGTGAAAATGGCTGAATGGGGGTTTCTTTTCTGCAGAGTGAAGGCTTTCCAGAATCCAAGACAATCCACTAAAAAATTAATAAAGCCCTGTATAAAGGAGAGAAGCTCCTGTTTGCTTCAAGACCTGTTTGCTTCTGCTGCCCATGCAAGCAAAGTGGGATATTCCTCACAGTAAAACAGGGCCTTCAAAACCCTGTTTAAAGTTCTGTTGTGCAGCCAGGGAAGTGACATGTGTTGTACATGTATTATAATAAAACCTGTCTTCCATGGAACATGGTCTGCACAGAAGATTTTTTTTAATTAAATCAATCTGGATGGTTCAGGCACATGAACTATATATTTATTAGATAAACATTCATGATAGATTAGAACACAAAGTATTTTATTTCTTGTTATTTTTGTCAGGTCTCTTTGTTGTTTTACTGGTCTTGGAAAAAAAGCGTGCTCTGTGGGAAGGCATGCTTTGCATTGATGCTGACTTCACTGCGGAACCCTTACTGGCTTGTGTGTTTACCTCGCACACAAATAAAGCACATCCAGATTTGAACTCTGTCACTTGGATCACTTGGAAACAAAAACAAGACATTTTGCCCCATTCTTCCTCAGACCTTTGGTGGATGCAGGCTCTGAAGCTGCATGTAGCATGTTTTCTGTAACGCTTCACCAGCTTATATCTATCTCAAAAGCACAGGAGGACACGTGTAACACTGTTTGTCTACTTTACAACCCAGTAATTGTCACCCGTGCTCATTGCTCCTTTTTTCTCTCAATCAGCTTTATCTCTGTTTTTCTTGTCTTTCTGTTTGGGATTGTATTTTGTCTCGAATCTGCTGGTTTGAAGCTGATTGCCTCCAGTTTCTTGTGTGTACCTCTGGACTGTGAATTCACAAGCTCTTTGGCACAAACCTGAAAGGCTTCTAAGGGATGCTTTTACTGCACAAGTCTATTGTTTGGGCTTTCTGATGACCTTTGCTCTCTGCCCCTCCAGAGGCTGGAAGTACCCATGGGACAAATTCCCTGTTGGTGAGCTCTTGGGAAAAACTCTATCACACAGTGGTCAACTAATCAGGGACAGTCAGATTTTCAGTTTCCCACATGTTATACTTGTAAGGTCTATTTCTTTCTATTTCTGTCTTATTTCTGCCCATGTCTGAAATAGGACAGAAATCTATGCAATTCAAGTACATGGAATAGATATGTTAGCCAGTGATTAAATAAACGATTCTTTTCAGGCTGCAAGAAGTAGCATCCAAGCAGCAGGCTCAGGATGAAAGGATGTACTTTTTCACACCACCCATAATTTAATAGTGGAACTCATTACCTTGAGATGTTGTAGAGGTCAAATGTCTAAACGGATTCAAAAGATCACAGAGTACATCCACTGGGGACTATTAAATGCAACAACAGGATGTCATCTTGTCTTAGAGGATGAGCTAGGAGCCAAGGGCAGGGCAGGCTCTGCCTACAGGCACCCCAGCAACCAGAACAGTCCCCATATATTGGGAAATGGCTGCGTTACTCCTAGGGTCCATTGGCAGTCCCTGACATGGTGAGGTAATGAAATAAACCCAGTAGCTGCCCAGCCATGTTGGTTAGGAGCAGCTGGAGATGAGTCTGGCAACATGAATACAACATATGTAAGATGTGCAAACCAGTCAACAAGTAAGGACAGCAAAGGATGAGGCCAGGCAAGGGCCTTCACATTCACATCCAGGCAAGGGCCACACATTCAAAGTGCCTCAAGGTAGGCCCAGGCCTGAGCTCCAATAAGCCATAAGAAGGTGGATGGATGGAGGGTCAAAATTGTCATGATAATTAAGGTCAATTGGTGATCCAGGTTCCTTTGTAGACTTAGCCTTTTGTGTAAGGTATTGTACTGTGGATTTTTTTTATTTTTCTAACTGTCAGTAGGGTATTATTATGAGTTGGAGTGGTAGATGAATGTCTTCTAATATTTAATAAAATAGATTACAAATTAGTAATGATGACATGGAGGTCTGCAGCTCCCGAGAAAGGAGAATTCAAGTTCTTCATACTGTTTTAGTAGACTGAGTTATTAGACTCTCACTAATCAGCAGAAGATAACACACACTGTTAGGATAACGGGCTGAAGGAAAACTGCAATAACAAAACAATTTTTTTCTCCAGGACTTCTAAGTCAGCATCTGCACCAGTAATAGACAAATACTAACAATTAAAATAAATGGGGGAAAAAATAAACCAATCAGAACCATAATCAATTCCAAGGGAATGTCCAAAGCCAAGCTAAACACTTATTTGTAGTCAATGGATTTTTAAGCATGTGCATTAGCTTAAAACAGAATAAATTTGGCTTGTTTCAAAGACTACACTACAGCATATTTTGACATCAATTTTAATAATCCACTTAACTTTTAATAGAGTAAGACGAACTTCTTTGTAATGACCAGAATGGTTTATACATCTGCTGTAAATCAGAAAAAAGGATAGCATAAATAGCTTCTGAAACACTTGTCAGGTCCCCTACATGATGATTGATTTTTATTTTGAACTAATTTGCAATTTTCTGACAGTTTCAGACTTTTGGTAACTGCTTAGATTTAAATCTTAATTGATTAAGTAGTTTTCACTGTATCCAGAACCTTTAAATGTCTTGTTACATCTTGATAAATTTAAATTTGGTCCTGCATGATGGGTGTAACTTCTGCAAGGGAATTTATACAATCACAAGACTGGAACCATCCTCAGGACCAGCTCACCCAAAGCAGTCTACTGCTTTGTAAATGCCCCCGCTAAACTGGATTGAATAAAAAAAAAAAAAAAAAAGTGCAGTGATGTAGAAACACATATTTAATGACTAGAACTCTCAATATAGAAATGCAGCAAATGTTGGGTTAATTTTTGCTAATAGCCTGTTTATTTTTACAGGAATTGATATTATACTCTTCAGTCATGCAGGAATGTTGTTTTTAACTAGGGAACTTTTTGATAACAGCTCTGTAGATAAAGATGGGTTCTGAAAATGGTCTTAAGGTTAGGCATTCTTTCTGGCAGAGAAGCTGGTTTTCCCATTAGTAATATTAAGCAGCATGATTTTTTTCTTTGAGTGCTTTAAAGTTTGTATATATATATATATATATATATATATATATATACATATATATATATATAAAATCTAATCATGTGTAATTTAACTCTGACTTTTCATGACACTCAGGCAAAAATGCAGAGATGTCCTAGTGCCACTGAAATGAATAAAGCCAGAAAATACAATGGTATCCTGAGATCCATCTCACATGATACATATGATAATAGAAAACCAACAGTAAACTGACTTGGAAAAATAGAACTGTCAGTGTAGAATCTGGGCCCAAATGATGACATTAGGGTTAGCTCCATTACCAGCAGATGGATAGATAGCATGAACAGCCAGAGATAGGTCAGAAATTTTAGGGGGTGGGGAAATGGGAATAGAAATTAGTTTTGTACTGTATTAGAATATCAGACTTAGTATCTCTATCATAAATATATTATGTATTCAGTTGTATCTGAAGGCCAGTTAGCTTGCTTTCTTAATGTTCCTTCTCAGAAGCTCTGAATAATGTCTCAAACATTTATTTTATGAAGAAGCCCAGATGCAATTTTCTCATTTCACATAAGCATCCTTCAATTTGTTGTGCCATTTCAGTTTTAAAATAATATATTTCAAAGCATTTTCATATGCTTTTTATAATATCATGATCAAAATTAGCTTAACAGATGTGATGTATTGTCTGGAAGAGACAAATGGAAATAAATGTCCTACAGCTGGTACTGTATACCAACTCTGTTACAGACTTTTGTGCTTGCATGAATAATAACAATAATTATCAATGCCAAGAGAAAGCACATATTACCAGTTTATGTAATAATCCAAATTCTGGCTGACTTGCTATAATTTTTTTTTTGTCTATAGCTATTCTTTATTCTTCTTTGTCATCTACATATAGACAGTCTACTCCTGCATCATTCCAAATGCAGAAGTAAATCACCCAAATGGAAACCAATGCCTTTTGTCTAAAAGAAAAAAGTAAGCTTAATCCAAAATTTTATTTGACAGATTATAAACTGAATATTGAATATTATCATTTGATTGTTTTGGAGAACAGAAAAAAAAAAAAAACCTAAGCCATAATGTTTCTGATAAAACTGCTATTAATGAACAATTTGCTGTTGAAAAATTTCAGCTTTTTTTTGGGGGGGGAGGGAGAGAGATAAGGAGCAAAAGGGTTCTTTTTCAGTGTGAAGTTGTAACTTTCCCTGAAATTTCACAAAAAAAAAAAAAAGAACTGAATTTCATTAGATTATGGTATGACAGCTCTCACTTTTTACAAACAGTATTGTAAAGAATGTTTTTACTGTAATTTATTGGAAGACCACATAGTCATATTCATTGAGCATCCTATTTTTTCCTTTGAGGCTGCTTAGAAACCTTGTAAATCCTTGTAAATATCTCTTGATATGAAAAGGATGTCTTTCTGACATGTCTAACATGTCAGAAACATGTTTAAATGTTTCTGATTGACTCTGTACTAAATAAGTGAAATTTTATATAGTCAACATATCAAAAAAGTTTATATAGGCAAGTTTTTATTAAGGAAAAATACGATATCCTCATTGTATTCCACAGGATTAGATGCTGAAATATTTTGGGGGACCTGGCCTCTATTGCCATTTTTTCAAGGCTTTGAACATGTCTTTAAGTGAAGCTATGTAAACTTATGGAAAATGTTTGAGGAATTTTAACACTTCAAATTGTCACAGGTGACTTATTGCTTCCTCACCCTGAGGTTGAAGCAGCATCTCTGAGCTCAATATGTGAGACCTGACATGGTACACTAAAAAAAAAAAAAAAAAAGGTAATAAAAATCTTATTTTAATAAAACTCAATATGTTCAGCAACTATGTAAATTAATCAAAAAGAAACATCCAAGCAAAGGGTATCCTTAATCACTTAAAATACCACACATGCATCAGGAAATGACCAGTGCTGCTTCTACTTGTTCCTGACTTTGTAATGAAGCTGTTTTTTCCTAACATTGCCTCCTTTGCCCATTTAACTACACAGGTGCATTATTAACCCTTCTCTTCTGCCACTTGCTGGTCTTTACATCACAAACTCCCTTTACTGGAAAAAGTGTAAAACTAACGGGAAATGCCTAGCTGCAGTTCTGTTTTGATATGTGATTAGCAATTTAGTCTGAGTGTAGTGGTCCTTACAATGGTTAGTAGCTTCTTGTTTTATTTCCTTCTGGATTGAAAAACTGCATGCATGCTCACCAGCAGAAATATTTTTTTTTCCAAAAAGCAGTTCCTTGCTGTTGGCAATTGGGGCATATTCCATTCAGGACCATGGCATCAGGCAATTTTAGAGCTGCTTAAGTGAAACATGTTCCTCACCTAATGGGAAGGTTTAGATCTGAACTAAATAAATTGGGGCAGTAAGAGTTCAGTTTTATTCAGAAATGTGCATTCTAACAGTTTTTTGCATCAAAATATTTATTTCAAACATTTATTCGAGCATTGTTTGGTTAGGTCAGAAGAGAATTTGTTTTTCACTGTGGCAGACAAACAACTGGCTCTTCATGAAGCCCTTGGACACCACTCTTCACACAAAATGGTGCAGTCAAACTAAATGCAGGAAAGTGGAAGGTATCTGCTCTTGGGTTCAGCAAAGTAATCTGTACTTCATCAAAAAAAAGTTATTCTTTAATTGTCTGCTAATGCAGTGTCTAGATTTGAAGTATAATGTCTCTGTTCTTTTTTTTTTTGACTTTTTGGTAAATGTGCTAACTGGGGTGGTCAACCTAACATATAGGCATTCTTGTAAAAATCAAATGTATTGGACTGTCAGTTCCTGTTTTCTGCTACTTCTGCTTAGTGCAGGAATAACAAAGAATTCCTAAGAACTCACAAGCAGGAATGAAATCCAAGTAGGTAACTGGGGTTTGGATGACTGATGCTAAGCACAAAGGCATCAGTGAAAGCATCAGCGAACAAGGGGGCAGTGGCAGAGCACTGATAATTTAATCTGCAGAAATACATCTTTTATATTAGATATCTTAGTCTTCATTAAAAAAAAAAAAAAAATTAAAAAGAATTTGAGCTGAGGGAGTAATACTTCTTTTTTTTTTTTTTTTTTTTTTTTTTTTAACAAACATATCCTGATAGTGGAAAAGAGAACAGCAGGAGACTGTCATCTCCTTGTTTTCCTTGATGCCTGCCTACAAAGGACTTGTCTCCTACACATATTTAGAAAGAAGAAAGCCTTCACATGAATATATTTTTATAGTCTCAACTCTCTAACTTTGCTAAAAGTGTTTTGATTCTTTGTATAGTTTTACTTTGAATTTTGCTCTTTTAACAATTCTTTTTCAGAGGAACTTGTAACACTGAAAATTATTTTCCACTGAAAATAATTATAAGAAAATCTGCAGTAGTTTCTGCAAAAATGTTGTATTTCTGAAGATGATCAAACATTGGCAACTCCTTGTGTAGAATCAACCTTAGGTTTGTGTACTTAAATCAGTCTTGAAAGACTAACTTCAGTACTTAGTATTTAGTCTGGGAACCATATTTGAAAAAAATATATAGCATTTAGATGTGGAAGATGACATCAATTCTATTCTGTTATTCTGTGCTATCATCCACAGAATAAAGTACATAAACAGTTTTTGGTGTAGGGTCTGGAGTCTGAAATCCATTTCCACTGATGTCATTTGTCTTGTGTTGCCTTCAGGGGGCAGTGATGACCTGGTTCAGGAACGGCACGGCAACCAACCCCAGACTGCTTGGTCCATCGGCTGGCTCACAGACACCAATGTGGTGGATGGCAAATGGTGTTTACTGTCGAGTCACATGGTGTTATATACCCGAGGCCCATAGCGTCACTTCCACTTGCTTACATCACAGACCACATGCTACTGTCCATCAAGGGAGGGGCTCCACCTTTCCGTACAGCGCGATATCTTCCGGCCGCCAGACCTTAACTACCCACAGTCTTGCCAAGAAAACTTGGTGCCATCATATTTTCTGTCAAGCCTGATCCTCTTAATGCCTAATGAATAAACAGACAGAGCTTCAAAACTTTTTTTTCTTCATAAGGGATTTTTGCAGGAAATTTCTACTTTTTGTGCCTTGCTTAGGGCATGCAATGATGCAAAGCATTTTCAGTAATTTAAGACCCTTCCACTGCTCCCCCCATCCTCTACTCCACCCCCCCCAAAAAAAAAAAAAGTAAATAAGCCCACGAAAACTCTAATGTACTCTTCCAGGGTAATTTTTTTTCAGTTGTTATAAATTTGTTTTTAATATGATCTGTAGCACTGCTAACTGTAACATTAAATTATTGTCCTTAGAAACAAACAATGCTGCTTCTAAAAACACCACAGCTTCTCCTGTTAGAGCTTGTTCCTGGGGCACCCAGCTGAGGGTCTCCAACCAACACACTGCCAAGGCTCAAGATTAAAGTTAAAGCTGGGAAAGAGAGAGAAAAAACTTACACCTCTAAGTGGCATTGGAATACAAAGGGGTGCCAGAGAATCGCATAGCCAGAAAAATAAATAAATGAGTAAATAAATAAATCAGGGCCTTGAGCTAGAGATACTATTGTGGACTGCGAGGTAGCTTTGACCTGCTTTTGAAATTGGGCTGCAAAGGAGGTGGCTTAGATGGCAAAAAGATTTTTCCCCTAAGAGGTGTTCATGTTGGGCCATGGTTGGGTGTTTTGAGCTAAGGCTTAGCCAAAGCAATTAGTTTTTTTTGGGGGGGAGGGTTAGAAGGGCAAAGCTGAGAGCTTCTGATAGCATGGGTCTGCCAAACGGTGGTGTGAGACTGCAAGAATGCCCCCCTCAGAGCGTGTTCATATATGTCATTGTTGAACTACAGTAAATGTCTGTATAAAAAAGTCATTTAAATCTGAGGGGAAATACACAGATTTTGTACTATAAAGTGTCATTAAAAAAGAAAAAAGTATACAACCCACTTCAGCAGTTGAAAACATTTCACAATTCTTATTTATATTGAGATAGAGGACTCTAGAGGAGGAAGAATTGATAGATATTGTAAAGTGGTGTGTTTCTTTCTGACATTGTAATACTAAATAATGAAGCATTCTGTAAAATGTGACCAAAGGCCCTTTGATTTTCATAACCTAGATGCCTGATATTTTGTGGTACTCAGTATCTAAATCTTGTAAGAACTTCTAAAAAATATTTCCAATAAAATATAAATACTTGAATAGCACCAGACTAGTTCTACTCCTTTGATTTCAGGATGTGAAAAATAAATGATGGTAAATGAAAATTGTGAAAGTTTGAAAGGACTTTTCACTTCTTCTCAGTTTGTGTAAATTGATGCAGGGAGAAACACAAACCTCAGTACTGTTCCTTAATTCCATCCATTTCCATCCTGTCTTTAAGAACCCTGAGAAAAGCTATAACAATTACTGGTAACTATAGAAATGAACAATGTGTAGTAGGTACTATTGACACATTTTGTAGGTCTGAATGAGGATTTCTTACTTTAAATCTCCTTGGGGAAAAAAAAATGTATTAAGCAATCGTACTGTAAGATGAACAAAACCATCAGTCCACTCGTCTGCATTTCTCATGACACATTTGATGTCTAACACATAAAATGAGTGCTCAGCCATGAAATAGTCTGCTCTTCCACTTACAGGGATGAAATATGCAGTAGGAACTATAAGACATTTCCCAGGACCTTTCCTTTACCTCCTCCACTGGTGATGCAGAGCAGATTGGCAAGCTCAGCCACTGAAATCTCCAGAGCTTCTGCTTTGCCACATGCAGAATATGGCCACTAGGGGCATGGAAAGGATGTGGAGGGGCTGGAAGAGCCAATTTGCCCCATGGGACAAGAGGTAGCATGGCCAGAGTTGCAATGTTATGAGTCATCCCCACACTAGGATGGATAAACCATAGGATTTCAGTGTATCAACAGTGAGCACTGGGCTACAACAATTAAAGCAATAAGCTGATGGTAGGCAACAGCTGTCCACATAGACAACATAACTTGACCTCACGCTGTTTTCACACACATCTCTGATATGCTTACAAACTGTCCACAACCAAATTATTATTTCAGCCTTTTGAAACTACTGGGCCAGATATCAAGACCAAAAGTAGTGTCAATTCACATAAAGCTGCTTGAAAAAGCAACTGATTGTGTTCACAAATATTTGTGCTTCATCATACATGCCTTTCCTGAGGGTCCAGAAAAGAAGGTGTGGAGGAAAGAGAGGCACAGGCAGGATGAACTATATTTTTGATTCATCTTAGGTGTTTTTTTTTGTTTGTTTGTTTTTTTGCCTTGGAGAAACCTAGCAGGTGAGGTATCTGATGTGTTGATCCATTTTTCAGAGACCATGAGGGCTTGCAAACCTATCCTTTTGGGTAGGTTCCCTCTCAGCTCCTCCTCTAACTCCCACTCTAAGCACAAGAGCAGGTGGAAGTGGAAATATTTGTAAACAACAAATCCTCAGTGGTTAAATCCACATTCTGCATTCATACCAGCAATCCCTCATTCTTTTCTAAGGATGCATCTTTAAATATAGCTGGCATATGTTTAATCTCTTCCATTTTTACAGGACCGTTAGACTTGACAGCACATGCTGTGAAGAGAAAAGCGGGAGCATTTTTTGTACGCTGACAGTGTGTACTATCAGCTGCTGTTTGGAAAACTTAACCCAAAATCAGATCCAAGACTCAGATATAATTTTGAATTGCTTAGTCCCAAGCCAAGACAGGCTTCAAACTGCTTTCAGACAAGATGCGTAGACATTGCAGATGCGTTTAAACAGAATATACATATAGGTCAAAGCAGAGGAGGCCAGGAGATCCCCAGGCTTGTGTTGCTATCTGGTGGAGTCAGCTGGGGAAGAAAGCCCTTCAGGAGAGGAAGGAACAAATGAGCTAATGAAGTATGTTCACTGTCAGCTTTTTAGAATCTAGATTTAAGGGGAGAAGTCACTTCACCCTGAGCTTACTATCCTTCATAGAGCACTAGGCATGCTATTCTGCAGTCATAGCATCCATCTCTACAGATGTAAAATCATGTTAGATCATGTCTAGCCTTTGGTCAAGTGTGCAATGGATAGCAGCCTAGAGATTGAGATGAGAGCTTTGAACTCAGAAGCATGGCCTTTTCCCCTTGCTGCAATGCAGCACAAAGAAGATAATTTCATGAAGTGTTCAGGTAATCTTTGTAAATAGAGGATGCCAAAGCTGCATTAGAAATATAATTCTTCCTGCCTTCCCCTACCCCTCAGTCTAGCACATGTGCCCCTGTGGCAGGTTGATGGCTGGGGAAGAGGTGTAAAGCCATGCACTAGTCATTGCTCCCCACTGGCTCGCACAGATTCTTTCTTTCAGTGCATGGTTGCTCTTAGATGCACTGCCTATGGCAGCTTCTGGTCCAGCTAGGTGCAAACCCTTGCTTTGGCCTTAGGTTTGATGTTTGCCCCCTTCAGATTTGCTCATTTCATGATGGCTGTGAAAGAAATGTTTGTTACGGCAGGAGTATCTTCACTAGAGCTGTGGGAGAGAAGAAGGAAGTAGAACATTTCGAAAGAAAATTCACATTTCACTGTACACAACAGCCCTAAGAGATACTGGAAGTTCGGAAGGGGTGGCTGGGGCAGTGATGGTATAAAATATTATCAGATATCACTCAAAAGATCAGGCAGCAAGGAGGCATCCTATCTTGATGCTGAAGAAACCAGCTGGGCTCTTGTGAATGGCCTCTGTATTACTTGAGGGCAACTTCAACTGATGAACTGCTTTAATACAGAGCAGCTTGTCTAATTTCATTTTTGAGGATTAAAGTGTGATAAAATTTATGTGCATGTAAGCTCCTAGGTTAGTGCAAATTATTTATAACTTTTCACAGCCTAAGCTTCTGTCAAGTTTAATTTCATTGTTTCTAAAAATGATATTCTAGACTGGAGTGCTAAGAGGGGAAAAGCTGTCAAGGAAGGAGAATTTACTGCTATTCAATTCTGCATTCTTTTCTAAACAAGTTTTATTTATTCTGCTGGAGCTCAGGTCATTTCGTTGTGTGAGTGTTGCATGCATTTGTTATGATACTGAAAAATAAAAACATCTCATATATGAAAAACTCCCAAGAGATGCCCCAAATATCTTGCATAATATCTTTTTGTTGTTGTGGTTGTTACGAATGTTCACTTGCACTCAGAAGCTTCTGGCAAATTCATAAAGAACTGTTTCTCTTTTCTGTTGTGTTAAACTCTGAATTCAGTTACGTATAAATCTGATGGGAGCCAAAATTTATATATATATATATATATATAACTTTGATTAGTTATGTTAATTTGAAAAAATGGTTTCCTGTTTCGGGTTATGAATTCACCTTTTACACCACATTTCTTGGAATCTTTTGGTGGAATGGTAGCTCCAGTGCAGGACAAAAACTGAGACAAATTCAAGATTCAGCAATGGGAGAGGAATTGTCAGAAGTATCCAAAAATTATGCCAGTGAATGACATTGTTACAAAGAGGCTCCATGCAGAAAATATACATTCTTGTAGAGTCAAGAATTCTTGATATTCTTCAGAATATCTTCTTGTAATAAATACTATCCTGTTGGATGGACAGATTAGTGTAAGATCTCTTTCCAAATCTGCTGAAATCACTAAAAGAACTCTCATGCCTTCAGCATCTGCTGAAGCAGCCCTTCATCAAGATGCTTCATCAGAATGGACACTGCATTTTGTTTTTCTACTAGGAATAGGCATATGTGTAGGAGAGCTCTGCAGAGGGATCTGGATAGGCTGGACCGATGGGCTCAGGCCAACTGTATGAGGTTCAACAAGGCCAAGCACTGGGTCCTGCACCTGGGGCACAACAACCCCAAGCAGCACTACAGGCTGTGGAGGAAAGAGTGGCTGGAAAACTACCTGGTGGAAAGGATCCTTGAGGTACCGGTCAATAGCTGACTGAACATGAGCCAGCAGTGTGCTCAGGTGGCCAAGAAGGCCAACAGCATCTTGGCTTGCATCAGAAGCAGTATGGCCAGCAGGATTATGGAAGTGATCGTCCCCCTGTACTTGGCTGTGGTGAGGCCACACCTAGAGTACTGTGTTCAGTTTTGGGCCCCTCACTACAACAAGGACATCGAGGTGCTGGAGCATGTCTGGAGAAGGGCTGTCTGGTGAAGGGTCTAGAGAACAAGTCCTATGAGGAACTTGTTGAGGGATTGTTTAGCCTGGAGAAAAGAAGGCTCAGGAGAGACCTTATCATGCTTTACAATTACCTTAAAGGAGGCTATGGTGAGGTGGGGATTGGGCTCTCCTCCCAAGTGTTAAGACAAGAGGAAATGGCCTTAAGTTGCACCAGGGGAGATTTAGGTTAGATATTAGGAGGAACTTCATTGTTGAAAGGGTTGTGAAGTATTGGAACAGGCTGCCTAGGGAAAGGGTTGAGTCACCATCCCTGGAGATCTTCAAAAAATATGTAGATGTAGTGCTTAGTGACATGGTTTAATGATGGACTTAGAGCTGGATTAAAGGTTGGAGTAGATGATCTTAGAGGTCTTTTCCAACCTAAATGATTCTATGTTTCTATTCAGTAAATCCTATATATTGTCCATCAAGATGAATAGTTTTCAGGAAAAAGCTGAAGATTTTTTCTATTTGTGAAAAGCTCTTTTTTATTTTTTATACTAGGGTAAACTCACTCGCTTAATGGAGAAGCATTTATTTGAGAATCTTTTACCCAAAAGATAACTTTGAAAAAACGTGACATGTAGTTAGTACAAAGTGTCATCTGAATCATTTATATAACATTCCTCCCACTGTATTGCTCATAATATCTTCAAAAATGCAAGTGAAGAGCTACGACAATAGTGATAATGTAAGGGAAAAGCCTGGGATGTGAAATGACAGTACAAGAAGTACAATTTACACTTCACCTTATAAAAATAGTAAGGGCAAGGCACTTCCAGGTCATAGACCAGAAATCTTTAGGGAGTAAAACCAACCTCTCTGTGCTTCTATAACATAGTGAGTACATGTGTACGTTGTTGTACGCATATATGAATTGCTTATTTAAATAATCATGGTACTTGCCTATAACCTGGCAATAAACAAAAATAAATTATATTCATGTTCATGAGAATTTTATTGTCATACTTAATAGCAAAGTCATGGAAAAAAACATAAATATACAGTGTTTGGCAACTTCAAAGTGCAGAACATATGCAGTAAAGACAGGTTCTCTGTCAATGCTACTGCCATCATGTTAACACGATTTGGAGTGTCACTTGATCTGATAAGAAATTAAATCCTGTTCTGCATAGTTGTTATGGTACCAAAGGAATATTCTGTATGTGTTTACTTACACACATTTGTTTAACCTAGGGTCACTGGGCTTATTTAGGTTGAAAAAGGAACATATCATTAATAAGTAATTTTAAGCTGATTGAAATTTAAATTTAAGGTCCTAAATCTCATCTGTCTTTACAGTCATGTAAATTGAGATTAATGCCTCCAAAGTCAACGTAGTAAGGGAGAGAATGTACCTTTAAAACCTTTGCAAAAGAACCAGCTGGAAGTTTTTTTGTACTATGCAACTGCCAGTGCTGCATAATGCAGGTCATATAGGGTGTTGATTTTGGACAAAATAGGCATGTAGCAAACTTCTTTACAAATGCTTTTCAACCAATACCGTTATCTCACCTTCCACTTCACAACACTTCAGCTTAGGCTTTTGTTTTTCCTATAGCAAGCCACCTTCCAGACTTCCCTCATGGGACTGATATTCCCAGATATGTTGTTCAGCACAATGGCTCTTTTTGTGCCACACACAATTTGGCTGTCCTAGGATCTGCCACATGAATTTGCCATATGGAGCAGGGAACCAAGCCACACTTAACCTAAGGAATTTTAATAAAAGTCATTTTACTCAGAAAGAACCTAAAGTTTCATGCCCTCACACCACTCATGATCACCTCCTTAGCTGATGTTCGAACTGATGCTTGTGGGCACTAACAGGCCTTAATTGTCCTAACAGGCCTTACCTGGGACCCTCTACCCCACACAACCCTGGACGGCCCCTGAATGTGAGTCATCCACTGGCTGTACCTGGGACAGTTGACACACCCATTTCCAGCACATGGCTCTGTTTGGCTGAGATCTTGTGGAACTGTACTGCAGTGGGTGAGGACTCTGCCCTGCCAGAGCACCGTTGTGTTCCAGATTGTCCTTCCTTGTGGAACAGTTCTCTTCCTGCTATTCCCCAACAAAAAAGAAGTATATTATAACCTTTCTCAGCATAACTTTTTCCAAACTCTCTTCAGAAAGAGATGGTAGAAACTAGGTTGTTTTAAGAAGTTATTTTTATGATATAGAGCTGCATTATAAGGCTGCCATGATATACGTTTTAAATAATCCAAAGGGATGGAAAACAAAACAATAAAACACAGCTAGCATGTTTAAGCACATACTGCTCTGAACTGTAGTTTGCTGACAATATAAGACCTCAGGGTGAGGTGCTTATATTAATTTAGTCTTAATACACCATTGTGTTTTGCTTTATTTTCCTCAGTTAAGTTTTGTGCTCTGTCAAAATGTTCTGTGACTTTCTTCAGAAGCTCTGTTCTGGTATTGTACAACGAGGAAGTAACTTGTTTAAAGCAAGACAGCACCTCTCAGTAAGCTATATACTAAATCAATTTATGTAATTAATAGAGGTACTATTCACTCAAGTAAGGTCTTTCAAGATCTTGTCTGTATAGTTTAAGTATAAAAATATTTTCCATAAACTTCCACCATCAATTAGAGAATCAAAGATGTCTTGAAAAGATTGGCTGTGAAGGTAAACATACCTGACCTACTGAACAATATGTCTATAAGAGGAATTAAGCTGTGATGAGCCATTTGCATAGAAGAGACAGCGGTTTGTCAGCAGGAAGGTCAGCTTCTTTTTTCCTTTCCCACCACTTAGCTCTGATGGAGCGTTCCCCTCTGCCATATCTTGTTTTTGGTCTGGCTGTTGCCTTGCTCAGACACTGTTGCACTCGAGGCTATGGTCAGGCAGGCAATGACCACAACATTACAACATTGGCTCAAGATGGGTGCTGAATGGACAGACATCTTGCTCAGCAGTTTAGGGCCAATGGAGCATGCGTTAACAACAACAACAAAACCAATATGACTATTAATCCATCATCTTACCCCATAAATAGTGAGCAGGCCTAGAGCGCTTTGAGGCCCTTTGAGTTCTTCTGCATGGTGGCTGGCTGAAAGACAGGATTTCCCCTTGAGTTGGGGGAAATGTCTCTCAAAGTCATGCCTGCTGCAGAGATCCGTTACTCCTCACGAGCGATTCCTTGCCACAATAGGTTCTGGGTAAGTGACTAATAGCTTGCTAAATTTCCTAAGCTTTGATAAAATTATATCTTAGATTGACTGTGTACATATAATCCTTAGGCATAAACCACATGACCAAGTGTGGGACTAGGAGTGGATTCAGCCTCATCTACATGTAGGTTCCTTGCCTTTTAGTTCAAGGAGTTTAGAAAGCAAAGGGGTCCACTCTGAACCTTGGAACTCAACAGGAGGGTCTCCTGATGTATCTGACTTTTCCTTTCCTCTATGCAGTAATAAATCAAGTGTACCTTGCCATCTCAAATCTTAAATTGCTGTCTTACTTACAATTAAGCTTTTTTAGATCACTACATTATTTTAATAAATACATTGCTGCTTTTCTCTTATGACTGTAGTATATAATTTCATCTGCAATGTTATTTCATGGTTCTCATGACTCAATGATTTGTTTTCTAACTACTGATATATCAGCCACTGAAAAAAATATATTTTCAACAAAGCAATCGTTAAAAGCAAAGTGTGCATGCAGTAGTAGCTGTATTAATAGCAGTACCTGATTCTTGCCATGGAATATGGTCCAGGCACAATGATTTCTTGCAGTTCTTTTTAGTCTTATGATTTGTAATGCACTATGATACACTCAATAAAACCAATAATTGTTACGTTCTTGTTTCTGCAACATATGAATCATTAATGTCTATATTTGCTGATGCCCAAATAATTTTTTAAAATATGATAGTGATCATGACAATAAAACTCCAGTATAAGGGAGAACTGCATTCTACATCAGAAAAGTTTGAGTTCACAGTCAAGTTCTCACTAGGATGTTAAAACTACTGTGGATGCAAATACATTTTCATAGTTAAAAAAAAAAAAAAAAAAAAAAAAAGTATGCACTTTATTTTTCATGTTGCAGCCTTGCATTGTTTATCAACGTGCATAGTATTATAGAGAACTCTATGCCTTGGAGTATGATTTCAAATGTAGAAATTGATAATAATACAAATTTTGGTTGCCTTGTGTTTAAGAAAATGCTCCCTCATTAAGGAAGTAATAGACACAATATTCTGACCTAGGATATGAACAGAGGGCATTTCTGGTGAAGGATCATTGTCAACTAAGAAAAATTTTATTTGGTACCCTAGGGCTTGGATTTACAGACGTTGATATCATGCTGCAATGCAGACTTTCTGTTCAGCTCTTTTCTGATGATAGCTCTGAAGTGAGGAGGGAAATAGATTACAAAGGCCTCTTCTTATAGAGATTGATCTACTTTGTCGTAACTATTGTGGTTTACCAGTCTTTTACATAATTCACATTTTAATAAATCCAACTTGGTAGAAAGGCAATGTGTGGTACATTCAATGTCATCTTGCACTTTTCAAGGATGTTTTAAAAGAAGAAACCATACTGCTTGCTTAAAACATTATTTCACTGTTTTTTTAAAAAGTATGCTTGTACATATGTCATGTTACTCAGATATTTTAGCATGAAATTGAAATGAAAAATTTATGATCCATTGATACCATGAAGATCATGGTCATCAAATCCCTTTGGTGAGAGAATAATTGTTCTCTAATTATCTTCTATCTTATGTTGGGCTTCTCTCTGTTAACATTTTTGTCCTTAACTTTCAGACTAGGTCAAACTGCATCACTGGCATATATAATGATCACTGTTAGGGCTCCATACTTGCACAGTGCCAAGTGCTGTCTGTGCATTGTGTGGGTTGCTTTGCATGGTCTGTTTTGTTGTCCTATTTTAATTGAAAGTATGATTGTATTATAAAACTTCATTAAGCTTTTCATGAAAGTAAGGAATATTCAGAAGTATAGGAATTATTATAATATCTAGATTAGAAATAAATATGTATTTTTATTTTTAAAATTAATTAAGTTCTGTGTTTTTTTTTTTGTTTGTGTGTGTGTGTGTGTATGTGTGTGTGTGTGTGTGTGATCTTACTTTCTTACTTGTCTGTTTGTCATTTAAAGATACCAGGACTGGTCCAGAATGACTTGGGTATAGGTATCTCTGTGATAACAGGATCCATCTCACAGATGAATTGCTAATTTCAGCTGTAGTGGATTTGATATTTGATTCTGTATTTTCTAATGTATCATCAAACTATGTACACTACAGTTAGATACTTGTAGGTTTATAATTAACAATTTCAAAGGGAGGATGTTTTGTTTAAAAGTCTTCTTCAAACTTCTTATAAGGCAGTATGCCTGCATGTGATTAGAACACATGGCATGTCCTATTCTATTTTACCCAGGAGGATAGTAAGCAAAAGTCTGCTGAAATTATTCCCACAAGCCATTTCTTCATCACATTCTGTTTTGTATTTGTGCTGAGCTTGAGGAGAAACTCCAGTTACAGTTTTTCAGGTTCTGTGTTATTTGGTATGTGTTACTGTGTTATTCTAACTGGAAAACCATCCTTTCCTTGGTTACTCTAGCACTCTTCTAACAGCTAGAAAGCAAATTATGTGATAAAATAATAGCCCTTCTCTGGCTTACAGCAATGTCCTTTGGACCTCTGGTGGGTAAACCACAATCAGTAATGGGATAGGTACTATTCAGGAAAGATTTCCCTGTGAATAGATAGTTGAATCTGGTCTGGAGTGCACAAGTTGTGGGATTGGATTTTTTGGTTATTTTTTTTTTTTGTTTGTATGTTTGTTTTTATGAGCAGTTTTTGTGGAGGTATCTCTTTGAATATTGCCATTTTACTAATATTCTTAGAAAATCAGTGCTTCTGTTTTTTTTTTATTTACGTGTTTTCCAGTGCATACCTCAAACTGCTTGCTTTTCCTTGAATTTGTCACTGAAAGCCCACAGTACTGATCATTCCTGATTTAAAAATATAATCTTCAGCAACACTCTGAATCAAAGCAAATATTTTTTATTCAGTTTTATTCATCTCTACATTTCCTCAAAGAAAAGCCTTTCAACACATTGACTGCTACACAAACTGAAAAAAGGAGGTTTCTCAGAGATTTCTCTGCTATTTTATACAGAATCATAGTTAACTTTACTGCAAAAGGAAGAAAGGGAAGAAAGGTACATTAAGAGTAAATTACAGCTATCTGGTTTCAGAGTTTTTCTTAAATTTCAGATCAAGCCACTGTACAATAAAATTTATTTTAAAGCACTTTCTCATTTACTATACATTACATCAAGACAGAACCTTCTGCTTGACCTTGCAGACGTTTGTCTGCAAAGCAGAGCTGCTCTAGGTTAGCTGTAAATCTATGTGGATTTGTGTTTGAATTTTCTCGATCACAGGGCATCAAAGAGACGGGCCTTCTGTCTTTTTGAATCAGAAAACTCCTTGAGTTTTACGTATACTACATAGTTATCAGTGCCTTTCCTGTTTTAATATGCAACTCCACAACATTGCTTGTTACCTGCAATATGCTTACATGAACCATTAAAGGCAGCTGGGCAGCTGATGAACACACACATAAGGAGCAATGAAGTTTGGTAATATTTATGTGTACTTATCCTTGAAAGACTCTTTTCTTCCTCAGACACCTGTACAGAGAATGCCTTTCCAAGCCTCAAAACAGTATTCTCAAGCAGTTTGGATTTTTTTTTTCTTTTTTTAAGAGAAAATGATATAACATACCAAATAAACAGTAGCTATATAAGCCTTCTTAAACTTTGGAAAATGGCTTTGTGATTTGTTAGTTTAATACTGTAAGATAGTGCTAAACAGGATAAATGTCTGAAAAGGGGGATTAAAAAACAATTTAGCTAGAATATATGAAGTTCTTTTGGAAATGCAACAAGCAGTAATTTTGTTTAGTATTACACAGTGACTTAATCAGGACATTTTCTCCTTTTTTTTTTTTTTAAAAAAAAAAAGAGGAAAAAGATAGCATTAATTTAAATTTGTTATTTAGAGTGAAAGTGCATTGAAAAGGATTCAGTTAATGTTATAGCCCAATGCTCAAAACCCCTGAAAAACAGGACAGAATTTAAGTGAACCTGCCATTCAGCCCTTGGCTGCCTTTAATATGGTTTAGGAGATTAAAGAATAGTGCAGTCAGCACCACCACTACCACCAGCCTCCCCTCCATATCTTCTTCTGTCACTGTCTTGACTTAAATTCTTTCATGTTCCAGACTTCTAACAAGTGCATTCAAAGTTTTCCTTTCCATTAGATTTTTTTTTTCTTTTTCTAAAAAACAAAAACAAAACCTGCTACAGTGGATCTGGTTTTCAGTTGAATATTCAATTCCTCTCCCCCTTTCCATTCAGATGGATTATAAATGTTGCCTGTTTTCATGCTGTAGTCTGTCAATTAAAAAAGGGTTTATCTTTGGACTAGTATAAGAAGGTCATCATTTTTGCTTTTATATATGTACCTTTTTCATTTCTAACAGAGTATGTTCTTAAACAGCAAGTCTGTTTTGTCATGGTATCAAAAACTACAGCTGTAAATTCACAAGATTCAAAACAAGTAACTTTAGCAAAAATTAAAGTGTTTTAAAAATTAAAGTGTTTCATATGGGTGTGAAGTTCAGATTTTTATCATGCAACAGATTATATCATAAAATGTATATTGCATATACTCAAAGAAAAGTCGATGCCCTGAATTCAGCAGTGATCATCTTTATGCACTGATCTTACACAGGATGAAGAATTCTATCTATCCCAAATTCTGCCCAGTACTCCCAATCCAGAACTGATCACTTATGTCAGACTCCCCATCTTACACAGAGTGCATCCTGCAGACACGAGACAATGGAAATATTTGATACTAAAGTATTTATTTCTCTTTTCCTCTCAGAAAAGGAAAGCGAGAACATGTCACATGATGCCATCACACAGCACACTAATTATCATGCATCACTAGCATGTGAAATAGAAAAGAGATGGTGATTTCCTTCAGTGGAAGTGGCATTCTTTCTCTGGAACCATGACCTTGTAGTCATCAGAAACTGTAACTTGAATATGTTTTGCGTGTGGCAAACCTATGTAAATGGCTCAGAGCTAGTTGCTGAATGCCTCTTAAGATGTGTGCTGGGACTCAATGGGTGCCAGCTGAAGAAGTCTGATACGTTTGAAAGCACGAAGATGTTCCAGTCTAGAGGAAAAAGTGTGTGCGTGTTTTATATATATATATATACACACACATACAAAATACAATATAACATCTCCATGATTAGTAAAATAGTACCATATATTAACAAATCACTTATTTAACTTATTTAATTGATTTCTAGATTCACCAACTAGAAACTTCATTCTCAACTTTTTGCAAATGACATTTTCCATTTTGCAGTCCTCTGAAGTCTGATAGAAACAGATCAAGAAAAACAAATTCAGAAAATACTCAGTAAAGCTACATTTTATAATATATTGTTCCACTGCAGCTTTTAAAAATTAAGTCTTTTCTATCCTGGATGAGAATTCCACTTAAATGGACTGTTAAACTACAGTAAGTCAATATTTCTCCTACAAGGAAGCCTTGTGTGAAACTGTACTACCATACTCCACTCTCATTAAGTGCCATTGGAATTTTATCTGACATGTTGATGACTGGCTTTTCACATCTTGTGTTATTAAACTAACTATAAATAAAAATCAGAAAAATCAATGATTCAGAAATTAGTATGTATGGTCTAATATGTGAAGTACTTTTTCTGGAAATATAGGAAATCAGAGCAATAAAGTCAAAGTATCTATTTGTAATGAGAAAGGAATAAGTAGAAACATCACTCATTAAACAGTTTTTATTAAAGAATTATCCTCATTATGCTTTTGTGTGACTCATGAAGTCACCATCAATCAGCTATGTAATCTGTAATTATATAGCATTTCTCTGCCAAACATGGGTGCAAAAAATCCATAGCTAGAATTTGATTAACTCTGACTCAAGGGACTGCTAAAAGGATATTGGACTTGAGTCATTTTTTTTTGTTGTTTTTTTGTTTGTTTGTTTGAAATGACTACTTAATGTCCATTCCTTTAATTTTTGGAATTTCAAATGAAGATTTCAAAGCAAATTCAGAAACAACAAGGTACCCACCTTGCTTGAAAGTTTTCTTGTTTTAAGCTAGTTCAATGACTTCTTCTCCCACATCTGGCATTAAAATTGTTATTGAACAATTCAGAAGTCCTGTACCAGAAAATTACAAAAAACAACCCACCCTCCCTCCCACCATAAAAAAAAAAAAAAGACTTGTTTCTTAGCACCATGAGGTGACATTTTGCTTGTAATAAACATACAGGGTAACTACGGATAATTTTGTTATGTGTATGCATGTCTAATCCTGATCAAAAACACCGAGAAAAAATTAAAATTCTTTTTTTTCTGTCCTTTATCTCTTTTCTTTTCTCTTTATTTGGTTCACTGACTCATCTCTTTTACCTGCTATTTTATTTATTTATTGTATTTTTATTACTATCACCAAGGTTTGAAAGCTCTCCTCACTCAAATTATTATTTTTTTGAAATACAGAATGAAAGCAAGGACCTTTCAATATGAAGTGCTATGCTTTTTCCAAAATGGGACTTCTACTGTTCATCTCATTCCCTCAAACATATTTTTCTCTAAATTACTCTTTCTCCCTCCTCAACCCATATCATGAGGAAATCTTTCACATTTCTCTTTCAATATCTGGTGACAAGCTGAAAAGCAGTATGCAAGGTAAGGATGAAACAATAATTGATATAAATGTGAAATGACAGTAATGGTCTCAGTTTGGGCCGTGGCTGGATTTTTCATCTGTGTAATGAAAAATTCCCCATAGTAAGTATTTTTGTCTCTCTAGTAATAATAGCTAAGATAATGTTTTAATAGACTTTTGAAGCCAAGGCTTTTTTTTGCTTGTTTGTTTGTTTTTTAGTTTTACTGTGCAAAGTTGAAATATACCGATGCATAAAAAATCAAAACAAAAAATCACCTTTTTAGAATGGGATTTTTTTTTTCTAGAAATGTGGAAGAAAAAATATATTGGCAACCTTCACTGTAAATAGTCCATTTCAATAAATGGTGAGTGTTTTCATTACTATTCATTTCTGGGCTCTTAAAATATTTCAGAAATTTTATTTAAAATTGGATATTTTTTTCATGAATAAGGTTGTGTGTGTGTGTGTGACTCTTAGTACAGAGAACTGCCAATTACTTTTTCTTCCTGAATCAAGCACTATGATTGCAATATGAAAAGAAAGATGATGTAGTGTTAATTGCTTCTGTGGTAAGGAGAAAAGGTTCTGGCAAGGTGTGAAAATATCACAGTGTTGATTTTTACTTGCTATTAGAATTTGAACTTTGAATTTTGTAGCTGTTTGATATGCTGCTAGTGAACTATGGTAAAATAACAAAAGTTTCTACTATGCAACTTAAGATTTGAGAGACAAAAAATCCCATCACATGAAAAAGAAAAACCCACAGGTGGAAATCATCACCAATAAAGATTAGAATAGAGAGAGTTAGCAAGAGAATGGTGAAATTGACAAGAGTCTTCCTGGTGACCTACAGAAGTCTGGCTCTGTGCCCTTCTGCTGCTTATGGACCACCCAGGGCACCTGGGAAGAAGCAGCCGTGTTGCACAGCAGCTGGAGATCAAGGCTCTGTCTGCATGTACTGGCCAAAATACAGCTTCCCAGTTGCCTGGCTGGAAGATTCTTCCTTAAACTTCTGAAGGAACAAAAGGACAGCTGCGTCAAAGCAACAGATTTATTATTTAAAATTTTGAAATTACATATATGTATATATATCCCCAATGATAACATGCTGAAGGTGTTTATATATTTGAAAATCTTTCCAAGACATGTTTCTTAGACTATGATTCAAAAGTTTAGGTTGTTTTTTGAATAGCTATTAGACTTTCAGATATTAATATTATGGTCAGATTGAAGTGACTATTTATAAGACTGCTTGCTTAGGCAAAAACAATATAATCTCAAAATGAGATGATCTGTTGTCTTGCCAAATCTGAAGTCCTGCTTAAAGATTTCAAGTAAAACTAAGAATAGTTAACATCACTAAAATAAAAAAATATATATGTATATTTCTTTGGACAGAATAGATCAGAATATAATCTTCTTCTCTTTGGCCAAACACTTAGGAACTTTCTTAACTAAATATTATAAATAACATAGTTTTTTAAAATGAATCCTTTCCCTACCCATCCAGAACCAAGTAACAGTTATCTATATGTATGCACAATCTACATGCGTACATACAGACACATTTTGCTAAGTGTTAGCAGGTGGTTACTCAGGTAAGAAGCTAATATATAATCACTGTTATTGTTAAGAAAATTTACCAGTGAGGAGAAATAGGTCAGTATCTGTGTTTAAACCTATATTCTGCACCTCAAGAAGATTCATCCTATGTATTTGTATTTTAATTTCAAAACACCAGTGAATAAGAATGGATGAAGAAGAGTTTTGGTCTCTTTGCAGCAAATGAAGTAAGGTAAATATTCCTTCCTACCACCTTGGTCATGGTGAGAGTTCTTGTTATGTGGGTTTAAGTGTTCATCAATTTGATGGGTGGATAAAGCTGGAAGGGTTCCTAGGATCCTGGCTGTTTACACAAACAAGTACTCTATTTTCTCTTAAAACAAAAGTAATCTTTATGAAGACTTCAAATATGACATTTATGTTGCGCTTCCTCTCATTGCAGCAGTTTAGCCTACTGTCAAGTTTAGACAGCTGTAATTTCCTGTCTGTGTAAAGCACATTTGTTTAAGTCTTTAGAAGAACTTAGCCAAAAGGATCCTTGATTTACTCTTATCCTTACAGTTTGCAGGGCTTGTTTGAGAGATGTAGAACCATGGAATCACAGAATATACCAAGTTGGAAGGGACCCACTAAGATCACTGAGTCCAACTCCTGGCACCACACAGGACTATCCAAAAAACAGACCCTATGTCTGAGAGCATTGTCCAAATGCTTCCTGAACTCCAACAGGCTTGGGGCTGTGACTACGACCCTGAGGAGCCTATTCCAGTGCCCAACCACCCTCTGGGTGCAGAACCTTTCCCTAACCCCCAGCCTGACCCTCCCCTGTCCCAGCTCCATGCCATTCCCTCAGGTCCTGTCGCTGTCCCCAGAGAGCAGAGCTCAGCGCCTGCCCCTCCGCTCTGCTCCTGAGGGAGCTGCAGGCTGCCATGAGGCCTCCCCTCAGCTGGGCTGAACAAACCAAGGGGCCTCAGGTGCTCCTCATATGTCTTCCCCTCTAGGCCCTTCACCATCTTTGTTGCTCTCTTTTGGACACTCTCTAATAGTTTTATATCCTTCTTCTATTGTGGCACTAAAAAAATGCATATAGGAGTCATATGGATGTGTGGATTATTAGCTATCTCTGTTCCTGTAGCCAGCACCAGCATTGAAAACCAATCTATGAGGAAATATTTTGAAAAATCATGCCCCTCTTGTGCTGTTGTATGGTATGAGATTTCAGTTTTTGAAGAGAAGTTGAGTAGATCAGTCCACAAACACATATTTAAAGATGACACTTTGACATTTTTTTCATTAGAAGACAAAGCTGATGGCTGTAAATAGAAGGTAGACAAGATCACACAGCAGAGATGGCATGAATTTTTACCAGTGAGTGGGTAAATCAATGCTAAAGAGGTCACATACATATGCAGTGTGTTTGATACTTTGTCACTGTCAGTCCTTCAGCTTTCAAGAAAACATCCAGATCTGGTATTACAAACATATGGTAAGAGTCAAACTGATGGAAAAGGTATTGTGTGGGGTCATTTTGCTTGTACTATACTGAAGGTCAGGCCAGTTGTCCTTTCAGCTTACAGAAGCCAACAAGCTTTTTGCTATCCTGGTATTGACTTTGCATACAGAATACAAAGTTCTTGTTTCTAATCCTTTAGTTTTTGAAATTGAAACAGTAAACCACAAAACAAACCTTAAAATGTTTGAACATAATGTCAATGGCCTGAAAAATGTTGGGACCATAAAGAGAACAAAATAACTGAGTATATCACAATTCTTAACATTTCTTTGAGAATTTTTTTTCTTTCTCTTCTTTTAGAGAGTCTTTTCTAACATGCATGCTCTGTAATCCTATGACTCTTAGAAACAAACACACGGTGATGAATAGTTCTTGACAAACAAACAAAAGATATAAATAGGTTACAATTTCAGGTAAATGTTTGTGTTACAACCTGTGCCATTTATTTTCAAAGTGGCAGTATATGTAGCTATTTATAGGATGTGACCTCCATCCTTCTATACTGTGGTGCCTGCTTACACAGCAGCCTAACATAAATGGAGCTGTGCTAACTCGCTGTAGTCTAGCCCTGTTTAGGATAGTTCGCAGTCTTAGGGAAGACGCTTGACTGTCAGTTGCACACAGTTCACAGATAGAATATGACCCTATACAGAAATGTAGACACCTTTAGCTGAATGACTTAAATTATGAACACAAATGCATTGCAGACAAACGCACGGGATTTACAAATCGAACTGGAGTCTGCAGCAGGGGCATTCTTCCACTGTTCCTGAATGGAAAAGATCCTAGACTCTTACAATAGATATGTGCTGGCAAACAGCTCCTCGCTGTGGACACTCTAGGTACTAATAAAATAACCTGTAAATTTACTGTACTTAACCTGTCTGTCTCACCCAGCCCTGACAGAATACACAAAAAAATATTGGGTTATGATTAATTTAACACATAGGTTCATAATATTTTTTCTAAAATACTAGGGACTTCTAGAGAAGGGACTTCTCTAAAAGATGGTAAATTTGGAAAAGCTATTTTTTTTCCCTTTAATTTAAATTTAGCAGGGAAAAAAAAAAAAAAAAAAAAAAAAAAAGGAAATTCTGAAAGGAAAGCTATTCTGTGACGTGAGGTCCTGACAGCCTTTTGGGGAGCACAACTCAGTGGTGCTCCATAGCAGTGGGCATCGCATACATGGTACCTGAGAACAAAAGCTATTTTACAGCATAACAGTCATCTCCCCCAGACTTGCAGAACATGAGGACTATAAGTCTTAACATCCAAAAAGTAAGGTTTTAAGAATTTTCCAGGTGGCAGACATGGATATATATATTTCTTTACAAGATGCTGTAGAATCTTTCTTCTTCTAGGATACAACTTCTGATGTGATCCTGGATCTATTTTCTCCTTCCTTTCATTCTATTTTAAGAGGATGAAAAAAAAACCTGTAGAAATTTCTGCCAACATCCCATGTATCTGGATGTTGGGTGGAGCTGCTCTGGGCAAAGGGAACATCTCTGCTAGCCACCCACTGTGCAGCACTGCAGCTGGAGATCAAAAGGAAGGTTGTTTCTTGACTTGTGAGTGACAACCGTGTGCTCAGGAATGAAGAAACGCATGCTCCACCTAGTCCCATGAGCTTCCTCTCTCCCATGTGGCCTATTTAAAGTTATTCTAGTATTCTCTATTGGACTACAGCTATTAAGAGAATACGTTCATGCTTTAGACCCTTCAAGCTAAGTAATTGTCAGCAAAGCTGGGGAAAAACTGAGCATGCCTGCATTAACCATTGTTCGCAGTGACTCATAGTAGCATTTCCCAGGGTGACTATATTGGTGAGACGCCAAGGCTCCTCCCTTTAGAACAGATGGGAGATTTTTTTTATTATTATTATTCTGGCATTATTATTGTATAACAGCAGCAATTATGATGACAGTTTATGGAAAGATAAATAGCCAAGATGCCTGTCACAAAGTTCTCACATTGTGTGAGAAATAGTTAAAGGACCTGATGGGAACTTTAAACTGCTGGGGTGTCGTTCCTTCCCTACCCCCTTCCCTCGCCCCCCAAATGACTTGTTTTAAAATAGAGTCCTAGACAATAATAATGTAACATATTATATCATCACCGAAACTGAATGCTTATTCACTTCCAAAACATGTAACTGGTTTTCCAAACCAGATGCTATGAAAAATATATGGAAGTAAAAAGTTTGACTTATGCTGTATATAAACTGCTAAAAATACATCTCAGGAATTGGTGTACAGCCACATTGTACATACTGCTGCACTGCATTTAGCACTGGTGTAAGCAGTTGGAAAAGAGCGTGTCTAAGGTGGTGCATAATCTCCCCCACTATGGATCTGCTAAGGAGGCACAGAAGGAATTTATTACCAAACTTCCTTTGGCTCCCTGGGGAGCCAACTTGTTTCTCAGGTAATAATGTAGCAAAACAGGTACTTGGCAGATATGTGAAGAGTAACAATACCTCTCTAGACTCATATTTTGAGTAGTTCAAGTGCAACCTTGCCACTGGGAGGTGGCTCTGAACACAATATATACAGCAGAATTTGCTTTCTCTTGCATGGAATAATTGGTTTGTTGGCCAGAAAACAGGGTGCTCTCCAAGAAACCTGTATTCATACCCATGTGGAAAAAATGGATAAGAAAATTTGTGTACTCTTAGCTTAAATTATTGCAGCTAAAGGGATCAAATTAAAAAGTCAGGCTTGCGTCTTTGGATGCACTACTGCAGAGCCAATAATTAATTGCAGGGGCCTCTGTATTTCCTAAACTGTACAATCATTACTCAAAAGCATGTATATTTAATTCTGATGCCTACTTTTGCATAGTGTCACATGCGACCCTTTCTTAACAGATATAAATATTTGGGGATTTCTTTTTGGTGATGAATTAATAAAAAGATGATATCAAGTAGCATAAAATTTCTGTGAATATTAATATTGTATAATGCCCATATGACATGTGCTTTGAAATGAACTTGGAATTTTTTTGGAGAGATTGCAAATCCTGTATTTTAATTGCACCATCAAGAGACATTGTGTTGAAAATATGCCTTAAATGGTCAGGATAAGCAGGAATTACATTTTGGAGTCTTACTTTAAAAACAACAGAGGCATCTAGTGGAAGTGCTTGAGGACTGCAACTGTCAGGGAATACATCAGCACACAACTCATTTCCCTGCATTACTTCTTCCTGGATTGAATTTCAGGAACTGAATGACAAATGCCAACTGTGTCTATGCTTTATTTAAGAACAGGTTAATCTTAAATTCAATGTTGTTTAGGCACAGTGAGGAGAACCTGATTCAAGAGCCTAAGACATATTTTCAAAAGCGATCCAAGCAAGCTAGACCATAGAAGAATTTATATCTGTACTGATTACAATGCTTTTTCTTTAAGATGTGGCCAGTCACAGTGCAATTTTATAGGCCTTGGCTACCTAAGCCATTAGATTCCTTATAAAACATGATTGAATTAGGCATGCAGAGAAGTGATCTTTTAGGCAAACAATGAGGATATGTGCAAGTCTTAACACAGAGGCTCTCCATAGCCGTATGATGAAGGGGTATGGTTTCCATGCATGATTCGCAACCTCAGACCCTCTCTGTGTGAATTGATTCTTGAGTTTTCTTTTAAAAACCGATGGGTTGAAGTGGAGAGTGTCAGTCTTCCTTTAAAATACAACAAAAGAGAGATCCCCTCCCATCTAATACTTCAGCCTTTAAAGGACTCGCCCAGGACATAGAAGAGGAAGTTCAATTTCCTCCTCAGCCTGATAGCACACCTGGACATTTTGTGTCGTACTACATACTCGGGGGGGAGGAGGAGATGACCCAGCAGAAATCTGAAAGCTGGCTCTTCTTTGCACCCAAGGAGAAACCCAAACTACAGCCAGACTAATAAGCACACAAAAGGCATGGAAGTGCAGGGCTTGGTGACTGCTGCTTTTTATTTTTCCCCTCCCCTCGAATTCAAGCATGCTACAAATCTATTCACATGCCCTTGCAGAAAAAAATAAAAATTAAAAATTAAATAGGGCGTGGATCCTCGCTGCTGGTTTCCAATCTCTAGGCAAATCTCACTGAAAAGAAATTTAAATACCAGGCACATGTTTGCTCTTGGTGTTTGAGCATCAGAATTAATCCTAAAGCTCACCCTCAAAACTTTCAACCGCAGTTTTATTACTTCCTCTGCTAACCACGTCGCTACTTATTTCTTCCTCAAATTTCCTTCCCTTGCTGTGGCAGACTTCTTCCCCAAATCGCTCGGAGTTGCATGCCTGCTGTTCTGCCTCGTCAGCAGCGCAAAACCTGACGGCGAGCGCGTTACGCCGCCAGGTGCCATCGCTGCTGTGGAGTTTTGCCGAATTTTAGCGGCTTTGCGCCTCGCACCGACCCTGACCAGAGGGCAGACCCCAGGCAGAGGGGTCTCGGGGCGGGGGGGGGGGGGAACACGGTGCCGTGCCGTGGACGATCTCCGCGGCTCCCCTCGCTTTCAGCCCCTCACACCCGTGAACCCCCCACCCTCCCCGGGCCGTGACGCCGGAGCGGGCGGGCTCGGGGAGGTGTCGCCCCCTCGGCGGCCAGCCCCCGGCCGGGCGGCGCTCCCGCTTCTCCCTCCCGCAGCTCCCGGCCCTCTGAGGCGCCGGGGCCCTGCCGGGCGCCGCCGCGTTGCCATGGCGCGTCCCGTTCGGCCTGGCCGGGCCTGAGCGGCGGGGCCGCAGCCGGGCCGGACACCGAGGACACCGAGCCTCGCCGCGGGCTGCCGGGGCCCGCTGGCCGCCGCCCCGCTGGCCGCCGCCGCGCCCCGCCGCCGTTCCCCTCCGGCCCGTGGCGGCGGCGGGCGGCGGGCGGAGCAGGGAAAGATGGCGGGGAACGGCGGCGGCGGCGGCGGCTTCGGGGAGATCGTCCAGCTCAACGTGGGCGGCACCAGGTGAGGCGGCTCCGAGATCTGCGTCCTAAAACGCTGCGGCCGCCAGCCGAGGGTGGTGCGCGGCGTGGAGGGGTGGGATTGCGGGGCAGGGGCTGCGTGAGGAGCGGTGCGGGTGTGCCCCTCGGAATGCTCGGCCGTGGCACCGCGCGCGTTACGGCGTGGTGGAAACCAAGCCTTCCGAGCCTGCATGTTGCGTGTAAAGCCAGCCGCAAGGAGCAGGGATTACTCCCATTTTAAGAGTGTCCTTGCAGAAGGCAGGCTCGGTGTTGTCGCTCAGGAGCCTTCCTTAAAGGAGGGTGCTGCCAAAGCCGGCGCGGAGAGCTCTGCTGCTGTAATAAGGCATCGGGAACAGCCCCAAGAAGCTGTTCCTAACTGAGGCATCGCTGTGGGTGAGCTTTGCCCTCAGGCTAACTTTGATGTTGACTCGGACCCCATTTCGTGTTACACTGAGTGAGGCACCTCAGTGAGCTCTGGCCCTGAAATGACAGGCCAGGTCGGCCTTCAGATTTCTGTTTTAGTGGAATCACAAAGATGCCTCAGTCTGGTGTTTTTAAATGGTTCTTCCTTATTAAATGCCTCTGCAGAGAACAGACAATTACAGGGCGTGAATCAGAATACATGAATACACGTCTTTAGAGGGCTTGCCTACATAAATACGAAGAATACGGCAAACTAACAAATGTGTATAAGTTTCATTTCTGTTTGAAGGGTTCTGGAGTAGGAAATGCATGCACAATCGTTTACCTTTTAATAGGGAGACGGTAGGGCATAGTACCAATCTGTGTAAGAGGTCTTGGTCTTCTGCAAGCTCAACTTCCCTCGTAGTGCCCATCTTCTTGGAAGGATGTATCTGAGCCAGGCTTTTCAGCTTCCAAAGGCAGGTGACTCAAAGCTAGCAGCAGAGTTGTTCTGGACAGCACATGGGAGAGCATGGAATAGAGCACGCGTTTTTTTCCTATTCATTAGCTTCTGTAACCTGTATTAGTAACCTGAAACTCTTAGTTCTGTTTGGAGAGCTGTCTGATAGCAGTAATTCTGTGGATCTGGTACGGAGACCCAGCTGACCACATTTCCTCTGTTTGACATGAGGTTCTCACTGCTTCCAGGGACAGCCAGAGCCTGTCTGCCATGTGCTGTAGCTCCGTCCAGCAGTTGCTGGTCTCAGGTTTTGTGGGTTGCTTAGCCAAGCGTGCAAGCCTCTTGCAAGTTAACAGTCACAGCAATTACTGTAACAAATTCTGTTGATCCTTTACCTCCTCAATGTATACATAATTCTACAAGCGCAATAGACTATGAAAGCGGTTGTTTTATATCTGACACTTGAGTAGGTCTGTTTCCAGTTGTCTATATTCTTTGACATAACAGTCAGTTGCCACGTGCTTTAGATTATTTGAGTATATTCTGCTCATTTTGCCTGATTCCCCTTCATATGGAGTCTGCCCACTGTGTGTTAGGTGCGTGGAGCTGCAGATGTAGTTATGCATGTCAGTGTTGCTCTCTGTGCTTCTTTCTACGTCCTGGAAAGGAGTACTCCAGTTCGTTGTTTACATAGATTAATGTGTCAATATTAAAACTTCTAAAGTATATGTTAGTATGAGGGATCGCTTACTAAACTAGTATCACAGTGTTAAGGCATGGACAGAAAATCCTTGAGCTGTCTAAAAACAGTGATTGTGCAAAGCAATGAAATTGCAAGGAAATGAACAAGGAGTCAGTTGCTGGCTCTCTTTTTCCCCCATACTTTTCCCCTTTACTCTTGAAGTAAAGAAGGGCAGTGGTCTGTATTACTGCTGATAAAAGCTGTGCCCCAGCAAATCCACAAGTGAGAAATTACACGTAGAAGCCACTTTCCATTTAAATAGCCAACTGTTCTCTTTTTTCCCTTTGTAGTAAAGACTGTGTACATTTATGCTCAGAATGCTGATGCTGTGGATTTTCTGTTAAGAACAGATTTGTCATTGTTGTGCTTGCAGGGAGCAGCTACACAATCCACATTTTATGCAGAACGGGTGGTAGTTTCATATGGCTTTTATGCTTCTGACTCCCTTTAAGAGTACAAAGTAATGCTTTTTATTTACTTTTTTTTTTTTTCCTTTCCACAGCTAGAAAATATAGGCAGTGAAAACTGTATAAACTATGATTAAATATTTGTATTCTAAAAATAGTTGTAAAAATACTTGTAATACTTGCAAAATTCCTGTACTGTACAAAAAGTTGTCATGGAACTTTACCTTGGCATTTCCTTTTTTAATTCCTGTTAATTAAGTGGTCACCAAAGGTTTCTTAGTCATGACTAAGAGCTCATTTTGAACTCATTTTCTAAGCTGCCAGTCCAGTTGTCTTCCTTCATGTTAAAAATGGGATTAGTATAAAGGAGTTCTTAGTTATTTATTATAGAAAATACTGTCTGGCATTATAAACGATAATTCGTGCTATTGCATAATATTATGATTCAGAGTAAATATTTTCCTCACTTTTAACTATTAAAACTATTTTAATAGCTTTTTAGGGGCCCACTATTTTATATTGTGAGCCCCTAAAAAGGGCCCAAAGAGCAAAACTGCAGACAATTAAAATTACTGTAAAATATTAACTTGTCTGAAGTTACTATAAAATATTAACTTGAATCATGTTGTAGTCTTTTGCAATGTACGGTGTAGCACCCTTTGACTCCTGTGTAAGGGTAGCATGGTGTTAATGACAAATATAGTAGACTGTTGATAAACTTACGTTTTAACGGCTGGGTTTGTGTGTGTGTGCATTTGTGGTTTTATTTAGTTCTTTTAAAAGCAATGATGTTGGCAAAGTGTGAGAAGCAGAGAAAGGTTGTTTGGGACAGCGTGTTACAAACACACAAAAACAACACTGCAGATACTTCTCATCACACTTAAAGGTGATTTGTGCAAAGAAGCTGCAACCTCTTTGACTTCGTGAAGATGTAGCAATCTCAAACTTCTCTGACCCATTTGATGCCAGCTTTGTAGGACATGTCACAGAATTTGACAAAGGAGACTGCCTTCCTGTTTTCTGGCTGATTCTCAACTTGTAATTTTGGTCTCCTAGGTTCAGCACTTCAAGACAAACACTGATGTGGATTCCAGACTCCTTTTTTTCCAGGTAATGTTTCATCTCATAACACAAAGAAATGTTGATAAGTATTTTCAGAAATAAGATATATTCTCCATTGTAATTTATGCCAAGAATAAGTGTTATACCATTTTTTCTTCATCTCAAACAATGGGATGGGTTCATCTGAAATAAGGTGTTTACCGATAGTCTTCTGCTGTCTTGGATTGTGCTCTGGTTGCTTATGTGTGTCGAAAAACTTTCACTTTTCAGATGAAATATCCTGGAAATAAGGCAGCAAATCTGCAGGAAAGGGAGATGCCACTGTCTGTTGCTATTTTGCCACTTGTGATCTTATTGCCCATATACAGTGGCACTATCTTTAATGTTTTATGAATTATCCCTGTACCTGGAGTTAATTAAAAGTTTTAAGGTTTTTAACCTGTGTTACAGGATCTGTGGGGTATCTTTCTGCTTTTATCTCACTACTGTTACTACTTCTATAGGTTCTGCTGTTTGTACTGTAGTAATTTTGTGCTGTTGTTGCCGTACCTCTATCATCACAGTTAATCCCAAACTCATAAAAGAAAACCCAAGTCTGGCTATTTTGCTTCCTGGCACTTGATTTTTGTACGCTAGGCTTCTCTCCCAATGAAAACCTGGCAACTGGCACGGACAGGCAGTATTATCTGCTTCTGCTATACTGAAATGTTCAGATCAATGGAGAGCCAGGGAGGCTCTTTTCCTTCTCTGAGGTGTGGAAGGAAAAGCGCAATAAAGAAGTCCTCAGAAGTTTCTTGTTTTCCCAAAACTAAGTGTACTGTCTAAGGAAAACTGATCTGAAACTCATCCAGTACTGAAAAATGAGGTCATTGTCATCCACAGTCAGATGGGATTTGGAAATAAAACTGTTGTTGTTAGTGTGTTTGCTTTACATCTGTAGAAGGAAGCTCTGGTGGTGTTTTCTACTGATCTGGAGCAAGAGGACTTTGATCTGATGGGAGAGAAGCTTTGAAGTAAAATAGTGTTAAAAAACTCAACTCTCCCATTCCTGCCCACTAAGTCCCTGCAGAATGGATTGTTTATTCTTCCTTTTTTTTTATTTTTTTTTTTATTTTTTTTTCCAGCAGCTTTTAGTGATTTACTGGGTTGTAACAAACTATGCAGCCCTCTGGGTGCCTCAGAAGAGTTTTCCATCCTTTCAGGCTAGGTTCTTCTCTCTGGGAATCTGAAAGGTCCGTATGCAGGTTTCAGCCTTTCCTTAGGTTTGTGTGCACAGCTCCTTTGCACAGGAGAAATGATCTGGTATGTTCTCCCCTGCCTCCCCTCCAGCTTTCCTGCTTAACCTAGGCAGTTTTCTTCGCTCAGCTACATTGTTATAACAAAATGCAACTTACAGCACACAAACAGAGCAGAGTAGCGTCATCGTGTATTCATGGCAGTGCGTTCCTAGGGGACATCTAACAAAGATTTTCTTTGTTCTAGTTTGCTGAGTGGAAGAATTTCAACACTGAAGGATGAAACTGGTGCTGTGAGTAATAAGCCTGATAAATCATTAAATTAATGTTATGCTTTTAGTTAGGTTCTCTCCTAAAACGCTCTGGGTGTTAATGGGATTTACGCTGCCCAAGTCAGTTATGTTATAAGAATGGAAAGTGAATGGTCAAATGAGAAAAACGTTTACATTCCTAGGCTTATAAAGCCTTGCTTTGTCTTTTCACAGTATTTTCCTCTGTCATTTTTGTATTACATAACCCCTAATAGTAGTGTTGCAGAAACCTACATTTAAAGTGCTGACAGCACTATCTCTGCTTCAGAGTCTGTGAGGAGTACTGTTCAGTTGGAATTTTGTTTGTATTTGACACTTATCATTTCAATAGGAGGAAAATAGAGAACTTTGAAATCATTTGAAAATGTCACCGTGTTTTCCTTGCCTTTTGTTGCAGGGAGTGGTGAGATTCAATACCAAGTCTGCTGTCTCCTTTTTCTTTACTTTTTTTTTTTTTTTTTCTTAATAATTTCAGAACCTATTTACCATACTGTTTGTGCTATTGTATGGGAGAATGTTCAGGAGTCATTGTAAGTCATAATCTGGTTTTACCTAGTGAAGATTTAAAATATCAAAAAATATAGCATTTTTTTTGTTTTCTTGCTGAAGAAGTGTATGTTTGTGGCTAGGACAGAATAAAGGTCTTGTAGGTATAACTACTTGCATATCATGCCGCCAAAGTCAGGTTGCTAAACTTTCATGAGAATTGGTGACATCTCTGTATTTCTTGGTTCTTATCTTCATTCCAAGATAAAAGAAACTGGAACAATGAGCATATTTTTGTGCTCATTCAACATTGTACAGACAGTGCAGAGACAGCAACAGTGTTTTTTTTAACTGAAAAACTGCGAATTGCTGTGTTGGAGAGGGATGGGTGACTTCCATTAGATAGGTATTGCATGTGTAGTTGAGCAATCTTGACATGGAAAAAGAGTTTTGTTTGGCAAATATAAATATATATAATTTATATATATATACTATATATATTAAATATATAGCAAAATTTCCATTTCAGTCTGTGTATGTGATACTCTTAAAAGGGAAACTATAATTACAGCAATGTTGTTGAGTGATAAGGCACACAAGTACTTTGCTAAGAGCATAGAGGTTGTTGTAATGATAATAGACTTAAGGGTGATTTAAAAAAAATAAAATCTTGAGGTTTTATTACATTTACTGAATTTTGAACACGATAGAAATTCTGAGTACCCATTGACCTTTGTGGAGTCTCTAGAGCTTAAGTGTGTTACTTTTATTTTTTGAAGTGCAGCAGTGTTTGTATATACGTCTTTAAGAATGTTGAACTACTGCATGGTAGAAAAATGAGAACAAAGGTGCCTGAAAACTCTTGGTTGCGTTTATCTGCTGTCAACATCATCTTCAACTCCTCTTCCCATGCTTAGCACAAGTAAGCATGTTAGTTGATGGTTGCTCCAAAATAATGCTAAAAGTATGTCATTTTTTCCTTGCAGATATTTATTGATAGAGATCCAACAGCGTTTGCACCCATTTTAAATTTTCTTCGCACAAAGGAGCTAGACTTACGGTAAGAAGTTCTAATTATTGTAAGTAAAAATCAGTTGGATCAGTTGCATTAGAAATTGCTTTTCAAATGGGAATTGTTCAGTTTTGCTCAGTTGGGTGTCTAACATATGATTCAGCTGTCTTGTGACTCTGGGCCCATGTCTAGAGTGTGCGTGTGTGTGGGTATATTTATATGTGTGTGTGTATATATATAACTTGTTGGAGGCAGAAAGAGTAGCATAACATTTTGATAGTAAATTCCTGTAGCTTAAGCCACTTCTGGCAATGCATTTCTCTATTACCTCAGTATCTTTAATATAATTTTAAAATTAATAATGTTAAGATAATTTTGAAATCTCAAAAGCATTAACACGTTAAATATGTTTGGCAGTGATTCTATAAACTGTCAGGTAGCTTTATATTTATGTTGTCTAATATCTGGTTGTATGCAAATATACAAGTCTTACTATGTCCACTATGTTCTTTTTTTTCTTTAGGGGCGTGAGTATTAATGTTCTCAGACATGAAGCTGAATTCTACGGAATCACTCCTTTAGGTATTTTTGTTTGTTTTGTTTTGATATGAGGTCATCTCATATTTGTTAGTACTGTAATGACCTAATTGCAAATTCTGGGCATTAGTAACCCTGTAGATTTTCAGATTTCTTGATACAGGAGGTTATTTGAAATAATGTCTTGTTTTCTGGGAAGTGTAAGCTATGGTCATGGTGTTTTTTCCCCTCAGTGAGAAGACTGCTTCTGTGTGAGGAATTGGAACGCTCATCTTGTGGCAGTGTCCTGTTCCATGGCTACCTGCCTCCTCCAGGTATTTTTGTGTACATGGCCTGATGTTGCTTGCAGCTGCTTACTGCTTCGGTTTGTGGGAGCAATTGGCTGTCAAACTGTCTGGAGAGGGCTTTCATATGGAAAGCTTGAGATGAATGGTTGAATTAGACGTAGTTCAAAAACAAGATATATCTGTGTGCTATATGAAATGGTGTACTTAGAGTACTGGAGAGAGGGTGGCATGTTAATACTGAACAAACTGTGTGGGCCAGCGTAGAGATTCTTCGAGAACATTTTAGATGTTATCAACATGTAGTACTCTTTTCTTTCTGAAGTTACAGTTACTTGACATACCCTCTGTCAGTAGATGACAAATCATCACAAATAAGCTTCTCTTAACAATATTAGTACGTTACGTTTTTACTTCTCTGTAGAGATGAATGCTGTTCATGTATTAACCTGAAGACTGTGGGTTATTTAGCCAATTATTGACAATTTTTCTGAGATAGTTCCTTAAACTGGTTGTGAGTGTCAAAGCAGAGAGCAGAAGCATTTTTTATTTCAGTACTGGGATATATCCTGTAATCCTTAGAGCTGATGAATTAGGCTTTGGATTAAAATGCACAAATTTTACTTCTTTATTTTGAAAATGAATGAATATCTGTTATATTGCTGAAGCTTATGGAGTGGGACAAAACATCTCTTTTCTTTTATAGGTATTCCCAGTCGTAAAATAAATAATAATGCTGGGCCACCAGCTGATGTTAGAACTGGTCAAAACTGCTCTGAGAGTGAGATTCATGGAGGTGGCGTCCAACCTACGCTAGCCGGTACTGGAGAAGGTACAGTCAGGCTAGGTGAGGGATGTCAGTCTTAAAACCAAAACAAACTGCAAAAATCATTGTCATTGGGAAATAAAAATAGAGTGACTGTTTTGGTTTCAGTGTTGTTCTATGTTTGCCTGATCTTAAATTGCTGAATGTTTACTTATATACTCTTCTTTAGGCAGTATTTAAGGCTCAGTGTTGCACAATCAAGACACTAGGCTGAGAAGAAAGGTGAACTAAAGTTCTTCATGCAGTGTTAGTCTGGCCCCTTAGACAAATGCCTTACACTGTACTGGAAGCCATGAGAAAATACTGACAGGCCAGTGTCTCTTTGGTCACTGTTTAGGAACATGAATCTCCTTCCTGCTCTTGTACTTCTTTCTTGCACCTGGTGCCTTTTTTGCCTTGCAGGAGTCAAGAGTCTTTAGCACAAAGGTAGTATTTGTTTGGCTATATAAAGTACTTTCTGTATAAAATATTAAAAACCTGTAAACAAGGTAGAATTGGCTTGTGTCATTTTCCAGGTTTTGGCTTTGTAAGCGAAACTGTGTTCTAAGAATTGCCATCTTTCTGCTATAATTGTGTAAATTGCAGCAATATTAGGAAAATCCTGAGTATGTTAAAGGTGAATGTACATGCAAGTAATATTAAAATAAGCCTTTTCCTGAGTTACTGCAGGTTTGGAAGAGGGCAGTAGAGTTTCTTATACGGCAATGATCCTCAATTTTCTTTAACCATTTTTTCAGGGGAAAAAAAAAAACACAAACAGCAACTGTTTTCAGAAATACAAGCATGTACTTGTCTCTTTATGCTTAGCAATGCTTTCTATTATGGTGATTGAGATGAAAAGTTTCTGTTAAATATCCTAGCAGGAGAGTCCTGCCCTTTTCTGGATGCCTTTGCTTATCTTTTTTCCAATACCCATTGTTTGACTGACTTAAGTTTTATTGTTGGTTTTAGGATTTCCTGTGGACCCACGGAAAGTTTTAATAGTAGCTGGTCATCACAATTGGATAGTAGCTGCCTATGCTCATTTTGCTGTTTGCTACAGGTATGAATGAAGTTGCTTTGCCAGACTACAGAAATCTAACAAATGCAGTAAAATTTCTGCTTTGGTAAACCATAGCAAATTGGTTTACTCTGAAATAACAGTAGATCATGTGCACCCAGTGTGTTTTTATAAATATGAAATACCATTCCTGCTCATGTAAATAAACTGCTTGACAGGAACTCAGATTTTAATGCTTTGATGTCAGTTCCTGATGCCCTTGCAAAATAAATTAATCAAGTAATGGAATCCAGTTGTAACTGGCAAATGGTACCTGTTTTAAAGCAAGGTTTTAAATGAAAGATTCATTTAAAAAGTTCTTCGTACTGCTTGTGTTTGAAGACAGTCTGAAGTGTGGGAAGTTAGACGATCAAAGAGCTTGAAACAGTTCATAGATTTTCTTTGCTATGAGTGATGTGTTTTGTCTTTAAACTCTTTTGTCTTTTTGGCATAAGTAGAACTGTTACGCACTTGCTACTTCACAGGGATGGCTGCAAAGTGTTTTTAAATGTACTGTAAACTGACTGGCTAGTTTCTAAGATCAGGTGAAGATAAGTGACATCTTTATATTACAGAAGCTGTTTATAGTTCACATCTGGTAGTCTTAAAATGGTGGCCATCCTTCCAGTGGAAGATAGTGTTTTAAAAAGAACTGTTCTCAAAAACAACCTATCACCGATGTCATAGTGTGATTCAGAAAGGGGAATACAAAATGTAATGTGAAAAGCTTCTTTCTGGATACTACCATGCTGAAACCATATTTTACTGCCTTTTTCACTATGTAGGATGGTAATTTACTTGCTTAAAACTCCATAACTTAAATCACATGTAACTTGTCTCTTGTATTCACCACTGCAATTCATTTTGGTTTAATTTGTGTTTAAGTAGTGTAAGAGAAACCATGTTTAAGTTCTAGCTTTCAATTATTCTTAATATGGTCTGATTAGAGAAGGAGGCAATGATTTGCAATTGTCTTTGTGCTAATTGTCCCCTCCTTAGGATTTTTTTCTCTGTTTCCCTTGGATGCTGGCTCACTTAAGTGAACAATTCTGCCTCTTTCCTGCCGGTAATCTACTTAATCAGGCTTATTACTGTTAAACTTCCGTCATTAATGATGCTTTTGAGGAAGCATGTCAGACATAAATGGTTGCTAAAAGAGGGCACAGGTCAGTATGCCAGTTTAAAATGCAGTTTTTTCCTTAGTGACTCAAGGTAGCAGTCTTGTCTTGATTGACTTGTTTCCTTTCTGGAATTTGAAGGAATTCTAGCAATACCATGGTGGAGTTTTCCCACCTCCTTTCTGCTCCTGCACAGCTTTTTGGTAAATGTTTTCACCCCTCTCTGCTGTATCTCAGTATCTGCCATTTTCTTTTTGCTTATGGGTGAATTTTCCCAGGCTTTTTTAAGTATCTACTGTGTGAGCAGGCAACATACACATAAAACTACTTACCTCTACCCTCAAATTTAAATTCAGCTTGCTTATACTACTATGCGGCAGTTGAATTAAGTGATTTTCAGGATTATTTCACTGTAAGGGCAACAACTGAATCTTATCCAGTCTCTTCTCAAAGTAGTAGTTTATAGTGGACAGTGAAATTCTTGCAGAAAGAAATATATTCATATATTTAATTTTGTGACTTTCTTTTAGGCTCCTTGTTAACAGATACTATTTAAATACTTAAGGTAGTTATTTTATTGAAAGGCTACAGCAGAACACAATGCATTCTTTAAAAAAAATTTTTTTTTTAATCTATTTTTCCCTTTAAGTACTATAGAAGTCTTTAAAATTTGGTAATAAGCTGGTGAGAATGTCTTGGTTGCATGCAAAGGCTTATGGATATTGCAGTCCTGCTCTTAAGTTACTGTGTTACAATTTATTCTGCGTGCTACATGGGTAGGATATAGCTATCTGTGGTGCTTCAGCTCCAGGTAGGATGCAATACTGAAGTGAAATAATGGCAAAAAGTATGAGAGATGTTTCTGCTTTCTGTGTTAACATTTATGTAATTTGTGTGCTGAGAGTGTACGTTCTAGCTCAGTTGCAAGATATCTAGAAAACTGCATAAAATTCAATCAGGTAAGCTATGCTTTTCTGGCGTCATACTAGTCTTTAAGATTATACAGGAAAATGATTTTCTAAAAATAAAGTGTATAACATATTCAGTACAGTTAGTCTACAACATAATATGAACAAAAATTGTGTGACTAGGTAGTACATGATTCATGCCAGAACATGATTGAGTATCTTGCATAATATCCATTCATTTGCCTCTGGAAATTAATAGATTTTTTCTAAGGTCTTATGCTCAACAACATCCTCTAGCATTTGGCTAGGCCATCTGCATTGGGTCAGGTTTAGACCAAAGTGTCTGTATCTGAATCTTTAATTTCTGCCCACCATTCCCTTCTTCACTCTTCCAGAATCAAAGAGTCATCTGGGTGGCAGCAGGTGTTCACGAGTCCCTATCTGGACTGGACAATTGAGCGAGTGGCTCTCAATGCGAAGGTGGTTGGAGGACCTCATGGGGACAAGGATAAGATGGTTGCAGTCGCCTCAGAGAGTAGCATAATCTTGTGGAGCATTCAAGATGGCGGTAGCGGCAGTGAAATTGGTAATTATAATTGCTTGATTGATTTGTTTTTTTGTTGTCTCTGTGCTTAACCAGAAAGGAGTTTGTGAACCTATTGTGAGGTATGTATTATCAGTAGTGTTATGTCATTGTGAAAATACTTTCTGAAGAAGCTGTAATACAGAAACCTATTACAGCATATTAACTTTCTTCTCTGTCATGCTAGGGGAATCCTTTCTAAAAATCGGAAAGGTGAATAAAAACTAGTCTGTTTGCTGAGCAGATACTAACTAATACTGAGTTTCCATGTGAAGACACAAATCAGAGTGAAACTTCTCATAGGACTTGTGTTTAAATCTAGGCCATAGCACAAGTTTAATAAAACTATTGAGATGGGAAGCTAGATACTGAGATGTTCTGCTTTTTCCTTGCCTTTGCCTTATCAAAGCCATATTTTTACATGGAGATGATGAAAAGATCTTAGTTTTCTGTCAAATGTAGTTCATAAATGGAATTTGGAAGAAGACAATTTGTTCTTTTTGTAGCTTTGGTTTCTAGGTAGGGAAAAAGCACACTGTACTGACCTAAGCATATAGGAATTTCTGCTTGTACTTCTTGACACTGAAGGACTCACGGCTAGGGAAGCTTTAAAACAGCACAAAGAGCTTTTCAGAAGTAAATGTTCATTGGTACTGATCTGATGGCTTGTCTGATCCGTTTGTTTTTCAAATACAGGGCAAGTTGGAGAGGCATTGAGGGGAATGGCATTAGGAACTTCCTTTAGTCTAATCTCTGGTGTTTGAATCGCTACTATTATACCAGTAATGTCCAATTCCTCTGGCAGCGGGTATTGCTAATCAAGTGTGATGGCAATCCCCTTATATGAGCAGTTCTCTGAAACTGAATGCAGAATTAAATTGTATTTAAATATATCTTCATAGTTGAAGTCATGAGAATTAATGTCATCGTTAAAGTGAAAATGACCAAATTCATATTTTGATACATGTGCCTTTACTTTAAAGGAAGAGCTTACTTTAGAGATGCTCAGGCAATTTCTAGCTCTATTAATGTCTGTTGCTGCTTGTTATGTTTAAATAAGTTCAAGCACTAAGTCAGATTTGAAGACAGAGAAAGGCAAAGGTCTTGCATGAAATAAAAGAGCACTGCATTACTTCTGACTCAGAGTACTTGCCTGTGATCACAATCAGCAAAATAGAAAAGGAGGTTCCATTGCGTTTAGTAAATAAATAAATCTGAAAAGCGTGGGTAAGTTGATTATGTGATCTCTCTGTTAAACAGAGTTGATACAATACTTGAAGCCTTTTCTTCCGTTATTCACCCCTTCACCAAATCTTATACTAGTAAGCAGGAAAGAGTTAGCATGACATCTGTACTACTGTAATAGGTATTGCTTTAAGCACTACACTACTACATTCCTTCTGCATTTTCTGGTGTGACTTAGCTGCTTGTGTTCCCTTGGGATTTGAAATAAGATATATGAAGCAACATTTTAGATTTTTGGATATCAAATTCAAAGGCAAAAAATAAAAATATAATAAAATACTCCAACATCATAAGGTTCTGATAACTCAAACTGCAACTGAAGGTGGCAAACAAATGAAGGAAGCACTTTGCTAAGCAGGCTGTGCTGCATTGAAGTGACTGTGAAACAAAGGAAATCCCACTTGATCTCTCTTTGGCAGGGGGAAGGGGAAGAGAAAGTGCCTACAGGATTGAATCTTCTGACTAACAATCAGACTGTACTGTTTGTCTTTTGGCTAATAGTGCTACTTGGTCTAAAAGAACTAAAATACAGTTGCATTTAATAGTAAGAATTTGAATACAGCTACCTTTTTTCCTTATAGTTGCAAGTGCTTGCATTCCTGCTTTACATTAGAGATACAATATATTGCTATCATCTCCTGAAAGAAACTGCTTGTTCCAAACAGTCTTTGGAGCCTGGTGACACCGTCCACAGAAAATTGTGCGGGCTGGCATCTTAGTGATAAAGCTCTCCCAGAGCACACTCTTTCCTTTCAATATTACTTACACAAGACACAGCTGCTGGATTGCTGCTGTAAGCAGTATTTTGCTGAGAGGGACCCTTAAGACAAGAGCCTGTCATTGCATATAGCATTGTCTCCCCTGTGGATGGGTCTCAAGATTGTTGAGCCTAAGCAGGACTGACACTTCAAATTCCTCCAGACCATTCAAGCTGTCTTCCTTGATTTCCTTGAACCTCATCCTTCTCTGGAGTAATCAATTCTAGTTGTTTGTGGATTTTTTATTATTGCCTTCTTCACATGCCTTGTACTGCTGAATCTTGTCTGTATCGAATGATTGTACCTTGCCCTGGAAAACAGTTTAGCATCTTAATTACAACATAAGTATGCATTGGGCTTCTAGAGGGACGGCTGCTTCTTGGTTGGGAGTGGCACATTGTTTATTTGAGTTTGTCTGAAATAACATTGGGAAGTTTTCCAGCTGTCAGGTACCCTTGTTTTAAAAGATATGTCTGCTGCTGCAAGATATAAAGTGCATTAGTGGACAGTAATACTAATATGTAGATGGAACAGAATGGAATAGGAAAGTTTGTGAGTGTGCAAGTGTACACTTGGTAGTGTAATGTAACATCAGTGCAAATGACTTTGGTATGTAGCAGGCAGTAAAGCTTAGTTGGGAATTACAAACAGAGTGGCTTTCAGGGCCAATTTGTGAGACTTTGCAGCTGGCAAACTTGGAAATTATCTCAGGCATTTTTAGCTCTCTGTAACTTTTAAATACATGGTACAATAAATCATACAAAATATCATATGCTATGTAAGTTTACAGCTCAATTAAAAATATTGATATTGGATTTGTAATGAGACTAAGAAACCTCTAAAGAGAGAACAGATTTGGGTGGTGGAAGTTGCGTACAGACTTCAGTAAACAGACCCATTCCAGCTGAAGTTTGTACAGTGAGAACAGGGATCCCTGTTCTGGGGTCCCTCTTACAATTTGTGTTGCTGGTACAACCTTGCTGTTATAGGCGTCTAGATTCTTAGCAAGCTGCAATTACTTTTGCTTCATTTTTATATTTGTCAGGGTTATAATATTTTAGAATCTGGTAAACATACTGACTTTGCTAAACTTCACGGTAAAATTCTTACACACAGAAAGAGTTCTCTTGGGCAAGATCACAGTGCAGGAGGTAAGCTAATATTTGGTCTCTTCCCTCCCTACACCCACTTAAATAAGTCTCAGCTTTACTTGCAGTTCTAGTCTTCAAACAGCGAAGACCTCTGGTGAAAGATAGACTGGAGTGATTGATGTTGTTTTCATTATATTTAGGAGCCTTTCTGAAACATAGAAAAGCAGAGATGTTAAGGTCTGTTCTAACTGTAGTCATCAATGCCTGTCACAATTTGTAGTGCTTTGGTTTTAATATTAAGTGAAATGTTTTTGATGCCACATTTTCTCTATTTGGAAGGAGGGTTTTTTCTGGTAATTAGTCTTATCTTCCAGATTTTGAAGTATATGATGATTGTGAAATCAAGTAGGGTTATATATATGTATATAGCCTTGTAGTCTAATTCTGAAATGTTTTAAGACTACAGACCACCTCTATTTGAAAAAACAAAGAAACAAACAAAAATCGGCAGTAGGAGCTTTCAGTAATCCAGAAGGTGGTATGGCACAAATCTGCTAGCTAAAGCTGTGGAATTGCTGCAGCTTAAATGACACGCCATAGTCGTGGCTGGATAATAAACAAAAATAACCCTATTTGCTTATTGTAATAGGATATATATATATGTATGTGTATATTATATATACATATATTTTTTTCCCATTGTTGTGATATTTTCCTCTTTTTTTTTCATGCGCTTCATAGACTCTTCTGGGTGTTTTGTTTTTTTTCTTTTTGTAGGAGTTTTCAGTCTTGGAGTCCCTGTAGATGCTCTCTTCTTCATTGGCAACCAGTTGGTGGCTACAAGTCATACAGGGAAAGTGGGAGTGTGGAATGCTGTGACCCAGCACTGGCAGGTGTGTTTAATTCAATTTTCAGTACCAGTTTTAATTTATTCATTCTGTCAGAATGCATGTGAAATAGAGAGATCCTTGGAGTCTGTGTGAGTGTGAGAAAACGGTTGAGCATTCATGTGATTAACAAAGCTTGTAAGGTAGCCAGATGTGCATCTTTGTGGTATAAAACTAGATGCAATAAAAATCCAAAAATTGCCTTGCAAATCCCAAGAGGCAGAACTGACCTAAGGCTGACTCCCTTGTCTGCTGTAGTGTTCGTGACTAAGTTCTTATTCAACCCTTCAGTGACAGTACTGCTAACTAACAACAGATAATAAGCGTGGGATAGCACTGCTTCTGCAGCAGAGGCAGACAAACATGTTGGGTTGGTCTTAAAACAATATTTAAAGTCCTATCAATGCTTTGCAAAATCTTCTGTCTCAACAATATAATGCTACATGACGAGCCGGCATTTGACAGTACTTGATAAAGGAACAAGACATAAGGAATAAAAACTGATGTGCAATATTCCTTTCTCTTGTTTCCAGAGAGGAACATGGAAACCTTTCTGATTACAATAACAGTTCTGCAGTTTGGTGGACTATTCCTTTGGTAGTGAAGGCTCTCATATTGAAGAGTAGAAAACCTTTAGGAAGGGCTTATACCCCAAAATGTCACTGTTCTCTAAATTATTTTTCCTACAGGATGAGAATAGTTCACTTTAAATAAAAAATAAATAATAATAAAATGTTTCAGGGTACTTTCTATGCCTGGGGCTCTTTTGTTAGTGTTAGGAAGATGGCAGTTTTTCTCGTCTCCCTGTAGAATACATTGTTCTTGATGAGCTATAAAGATTTAAGTGGCAGGGGTGTACCTCTGATCTTTAAATGCCTCATGAGAACACATGGCATTTGCTTACCCATTTTCCATGACTCGCTCTGGACTTAGAATATGATCTTGCTGTAAGAGAGATGTTTAGAACAGTGTACCAATGCCCCATGCAGACCAAGACCTTTGTTTCCTTTCAGACTTGTTCTCCAGATGCCTTTTTACATCCTTTCCAGAACAGCCCTTTCTAAGTTCTACTTTAAAGAATCTTAGTTTTTGCCAAGCTCTTTTCATGTTGTAATTTTTGTATTTGATGTAGTTTACCCTGAGGATGCAAATCTGACCTCTGTCTGTAATTAGTTCTGACATCATCTTCCCAACTTGGAGATCTGAGCAGACTAGCTGAGGTGGTTTTCCTGGTACTTATTCCTCTGGCAATGTTTCAGTGGCATGTAACAAGGAGAGGAAGTTTTGGAGTGCCAGATACCAGAATACTTAGTGTTACAGAATAGGACGTAGCAGGTAAAGCAATAGAACATGACAGAATAACTCTCCTCGTTTTGACTGATGACCCAGTCAATTTATGCTGTTGGCAGCATTGTGGGTCCTCTTGCTCAGATCTCTCCTTGCAGTTGTTAATGTGTTCTGCAAGGCGATGAGTAAAGTGGTGCATCTGTTGATGGGTTCCCTCCACCTTCATTAGTTTTGTAAAGCTTTCGCAGCTGGGAGAGCTTCCTTTATAGACCTTCAATCCAGAGAACTTAGGAAGCAGATTGCACCTTGATGCATAGATTCTTGTTTTGTTTTTTTTTTTTTTATTTCATTTATTTCTGCTCTTGTGCTGCTTCTTTAAATTAGCCTGGAAAAAACGAAATGTTAAAGGGGGCAAGACATTTTTTTTCTCCTCGTTATAGAGATTTTTGCCTGTAGCAGATACGTGCAGGGGCAAGAACTGGGTGTAGAAGAAATCTTTGAGGCCCAGCAACCTCCAGAAAACTGAGGAAGCAGCAATTTGACTTTTTTTTCTTTTGTTTGTACTAGGTTCAGGATGTTGTTCCTATCACGAGCTATGATACTGCTGGCTCTTTTCTGCTGCTGGGCTGTAACAATGGCTCTATCTATTATATAGGTAAGAAAGGGGCAGGGTGGAATAAAAAGGAAGTGATACTGAGCAGCTTTGTTCTTAAACTCTTTAGTCTATCTGCTCTATATCACATCAGAACAGCTTTGTGTTTTTCAGAGTAATAAACAAATGTCTCTTCCCCACAGACATGCAGAAGTTCCCATTGCGGATGAAGGACAATGATCTTCTAGTGACAGAATTGTACCATGATCCCTCCAATGATGCTATAACAGCACTCAGTGTCTACCTCACACCTAAAACAAGTCAGTATTGTATTGTATTGATGTCCCTCAAGCATCACTGTTTCACTGAGAATCTGTTAGAGATGTGTGTGGTTTTTTTTTTCCGATTGGACATTTTCTGGTGTTGCACAGTAGGGTGAAAGCAGACAAAGTAGCACTTGCACATAAACATTGATTTTTTTTTCTTCCCTGAATCATTGAAATGAATGATGAGCACTGGATGTGACTGTTTCCCCTTATATCTGTACATATTTATAAATAGGTAAGTGATTGTCCCCTTGTGTGTAGCACTGGTAAGACTGCTTAGTGTTGTGTTCAGTTTTGGGCCCCTCACTACAAGAAGGATATTTACGGAGTTGCTCGTGTGTGCAGAGGAGAGCAACGAAGCTAGTGAAGGGACTAGAAAACAAGACATACAAGCATCTGAGGGAACTGGGGTTGTTTAGTCTAGAGAAGAGGAACCTGAGGGGACACCTCATTGTTCTCTAAAACTTTGTGAAAGGAGGCTGCAGTGAGGAGGATGTCGGTCTCTTCTCAGGTGACAGGTGATAGGACGTGAGGAGACAGTCTCAAGTTGTGCCAAGGGAGGTTTAGACTGGATATCAAGAAGAATTTCTTCATGGAGAGAGAGAACAGCCAAGCATTGGAATATGCTACCCAGGAAAGTGGTGAGTCCCCATCCTGGGAGGTATTCAGGAAACTTGTGGATATGATGCTAAAGGACGTGGTTTAGTGATGGGACTTGGTAGGTCAGGTTGATGGTTGGACTTGATGATCTTTATGGTCATTTCCAATGTAGATAATTCTATGAAATAGGTACACGTGCAATCAAGTACATATATGTAAGTACAAAATATTACATTATACTTTAATACATTATATGTATAATATACATTATTAATGTATAATGTAATAACACATAAGGCATTGTATATTAATGCTTATGCATAACGTGCCTTTGCTGGTTTTAAGCCTTTTATACAAGTTATTCACTTAGATTACTGTGGTGGTTTTACCTTGCTGGGCAGCTGGTCTCCACCACAATTGCTCTCTCACTCCCCTCCTCAGAAGAAGAGGGGGAGAAAAAACTATGCTGGAGAAAAAAAAAAAAAAGCTCACAGGTTGAGATAAGGATAAGTTAATTAAAGGGAAAAGAAAGAGTAGAAATAACAAGGAAAAGCTGCGTGGAAACACAGAGAGAGATAAAAAAAAGTACTTCCCATCAACGAGCAACACTTAGCCACGTCCTGGGAGGCAGGGCCTCAATATGCATAGTGGTTGTCTGGGAGGACAGATGTCGTCTGAACGAGAACCCTCCTTCTTCTTCCCCTTTCCCACCTTCTATTGCTGAGTATGACACCACATGGCATGATGGCATGGAATATCCCTTTGATTGGTTTAGGTCAGCTGCCCTGGTGATGTTCCTTCCTCACCTCTTGCCCACCCTCAGCCTGCTGGCTCTGGGATGGGGTTTGGAGGGAGTCCTGATGCCGTGCCAGCACTGCTCAGCAGCAGACACAACACTGGTGTGATACCAGTGCTGTTCTAGCTACAAGTGCAGAGCACAGCACTGTATGGGCCACTGCAGGGAAGGTTAACTCTATCCCAGCTAGAGCCAGTACAATTATAAATCTGATTCACTGAAATACTTAATGTTGAATTGCAGGCAGGGCAGAAACACAACCTTACCATTACATCTAACCATCTCATAACAAAATATGCTAAAAACGGGCATCTGAATGATGTTCAGTTATTGTGTCTATGCACTCTTCTGTAATCACAGTGCAGCTACCTTTTAAATCAAGGGGAATAAGGTGGTGGGGGGAATAAAACATCTCAAAGGAACCGTTTACTTGCATATCTATATTGATATCATACTGACCGTTTTAGCTATAGTCTTCCCTGTTCTTGCCTTGCTTTCCTCGCATTTGCCTCCCACTAAGGCAGAAGTAAACAGCATGTGGCACATATTGAACATGTCACTGTGAAAAGTGCCAAAATATCCACTTGGAATGTAGAATGAGATCTTCAAATGACTTTATCCATCTTTTATTTCACCTCCAGGAGAGAGGAGAGAATGAGAGGGTAGGCCATTGTTGGATTTAAATAAACTTATTTGAAGCGGGAAAATACCCTCTCTGATCACGAGAAAATCATGAGTTAAGAGTGTTAAAAATAAATATATTTCTTATTGTGAAAACTTGGAAATACTGTTTTCTACCAGCTCATTACCTGACTCCAGTAAGACAAGCTTTTATTCCTGAAAGGAACAACTGTGTTCTTGCTTGCTCTAGGTGTAAGTGGCAACTGGATTGAGATTGCGTATGGCACCAGCTCTGGAGCAGTGCGGGTGATTGTACAGCACCCTGAAACAGTTGGGTCTGGGCCTCAGCTCTTCCAGACTTTCACAGTTCATCGAAGCCCTGTTACGAAGATCATGCTCTCGGAGAAACACCTTGTGTCAGGTAATCTTTCTCTGTGGACAAGTTTTGGTAGTTCTCCCTGCTCCTGACCACTTCAGCGTTCACATGCATTACTTTTTAATTTGCTTTGTTTCCACATTTGATAGAAGTGAACTGAACAGATTTTTTACGGGCTAGATTTGCTTGGATCCTCTTTCTTAGACATTCATCTAAGCCCTTAGCTGTTAAAAAGCCTGGGCTTTATTTGACCAGATACTGGGACAACTAACTCTTTACATCTTATTCCAAGGTTGCAATTTGTGGAAATAAAAGGATTTGTAAACAAATACATCCCTGTCAAGTCTTACTGTTGTGGGCAGGTCCTTTAGGATTTGTCTTGCTTTAATTGCTTTGTCCAGAGAAGGGCGATGAAGCTGGTGAGGGGCCTGGAGAACAAGTCCTACGAGGAGCGGCTGAGGGAGCTGGGCTTGTTCAGCCTGGAGAAAAGGAGGCTCAGGGGCGACCTTATTGCTCTCTACAGGTACCTTAAAGGAGGCTGTAGTGAGGTGGGGGTTGGCTTGTTCTCCCATGTGCCTGGTGACAGGATGAGGGGGAATGGGCTAAAGTTGAGCCAGGGGAGTTTTAGGTTGGATGTTAGGAAGAACTTCTTTACCGAAAGGGTTGTTAGACATTGGAACAGGCTGCCCAGGGAAGTGGTGGAGTCACCATCCCTGGAAGTCTTTAAAAGACATTTAGATGTAGAGCTTAGGGATATGGTTTAGTGGGGACTGTTAGTGTCAGGTCAGAGGTTGGACTCGATGATCTTGAGGTCTCTTCCAACCTAGAAATTCTGTGATTCTGTAATAGCATTTCAGGAACTTTCTGGGTTGCAGCAAAATGTGCACCACCCCCTCCTGACCCCTAGAGAAAACCTTCCTGTGACTTCAAAGGGTTGTCTGTGTCTCCTCTTCTCTCAGCTGTCTCTCAGTCTTTGTTGTGCTCTCCTATGTTATGCTCAGGAAAGCATCTGTTGGTTCCAGAGAAGAGGTAATCTCTCCTCCTTGTGGAAGATTTTTTCACCCAGAGTCTAGCAACCAGGGCAGGGGACAGATTTACTTTCTGCTGTCCCCCATTTTTTTATTTTTGAAGTAACAGAAAACACACTATGCAATTATATTGTAAACAAACAGCCCAGGAGCCATCTGTTCTGCTGCAACTTGGAACTGATTTCATGCTAAACCCTCAGTACAAGGAAAGGTCACATGTATGTAGAAAACTGAGTAACTGATGAATGAGACAGAAGAGCATTTTTCTGTGTGGAGGGAGGGTTCTGCTGCCAGGCTGCTCTCCTGACATGTCTTGTACTAGCACGTGCACGGTTCTGAAGGGTGCTGCTGGTACGGACTCAGTCAGGCCTTAATGTGTGTTAAACATGTGTTTCGCCTGCCTCAGGTTTTTCTTTAATTTCTGAGGGAAGAGACAAAAGTAACTAATAGAACACAGGACATCTGCAACAATTTGTAGATTGTTAGATAATCGTCTGGTGTTGCTAGATAACGTGACATGTGACTAAGCAGGATTTAGTCATTAATCTTGAAAAACTGTCATACAGAAAACTTTCAAGTTAAGCTTCTTCAATGTGTCATCCCTTGTAAATGTTACTGTACATCTTTTTCCTTTCTAGTTTGTGCAGATAACAACCATGTACGGACATGGACTGTGACTCGGTTTCGAGGCATGATTTCAACTCAGCCAGGCTCAACGCCTCTTGCATCATTCAAAATCTTATCCCTGGAGGAAGCAGAGAGTCATGGCAGTTACTGTTCTGGAAACGACATTGGTAGGATGTCTCACCAGCTTGATGTGCTGAGGCTGTACATGAACGGGTCTCACGAAGGTTTAACAGACACTGTGACTTGCAAGTCAGCTCATGGGTGTAAGCTTTTATATACTGCTCTTCCCTTGAAAAGATGGCAGGAAATACCATTTAGGCTGTGCGGAGTGAGTATGCTTACAGGGCTTAGTTTGAAGGTGAGGAAAAAAGAAGAAAAATTTTTGATCACAAATGCTGTGCTTTTCCCGTGAACAAACTGCTGTAGCATTTCACTTTTGTTTTAACTAGAGAACGACAGAAAGCAGGGAAGGCTGTATTTAAAACAGATAACTGTAGCAAGGTTTGGGTTAACTGCAAGTTCCAGCTCACTGCTTATTTGGTTTTAAATGATATGCATATGGAAAAATTCCAAAATGAATTCGAAGTCAGTTTACTGAAGCCCTGAAACTGCAGAGGCAAATGGTGGAAGCACATTGCTATAGCAAGATACTCAAGGAATGCATTTCTATGAATATGCGTAGATGGGTAGTTGAGATTCCTTTGTGGCCAGAGTCTTGTAAATGAAACTTCCATGAACAGGATGGCCTGTGGACACAGGGTGGGATCACAAGAAATCTGAGTAGGCATTTAGACAGCTAGGAGCTGTAAAGTAAGGAAGTACTTAGGCCTGATGTCTGGTTTTGTAGTGACATGCTAGTTCCTGCAGGAACATCTGGGAAACTCAGAATGGACATCCTTTAAAGCAAATGAACAAAAAACCCTGTAGATTTGTATCTGCAGAGTCTACTAACCAAGGATGGCTTTTTCTAACTTTTGGTCACCTTTGGTTCCCTGGTCCTGATGCTTCAAAATGCCAATAACCATACTAATACTAACTGGGTCTTTGGGACTGTGTGGGGAAGAGGATGAGCAAGGTCAAACACTGAAAAAGTGATTTTCCTTTTTTCTCTAGGACCCTTTGGTGAACGTGATGACCAACAGGTGTTTATTCAAAAAGTTGTTCCCATCACCAATAAGCTCTTTGTAAGGCTGTCTTCGACTGGGAAAAGGTACCTCCAGGATTTAAGTGGGAAAGAAGCAGGGCTCCTCGGGTGGCTGGGTCTCTCATCCTATGGGGACAGTTGCATTCAGCAAGCTTCTAATATGCTTGACAGCTCTGGCTGAGCTCTTTTTTGTGTGTTAGTGACAGAACTGTACTTTGATCTGCTATAACATAGAAGCCAAATGGCATTTTGAAAAATGTGCTTTCAGAGGTGCACATTGTGATGGCTTCCCTGCTGAGCTCACGAAGTAAACATTTGTGTGCCTATACATAATCTGTACCTCACCCATGGTACCAAGCTAACATTAAATTTCAAAAGCTAATGCTGAAGTTGCAGGTGGCAGGGTTGTGCCTCGCAGAGGTATACAGGGTAGCGGTGTCTCTCTTCCTTTGTGCCTGTCTTTGAAGATATGAGAACCTAGAAAAGTGAGAGGCTGTCTTTTAGTTCAGGTGTACAATTTACTTAGGCTTGATTCCATCATACTCTATTACATTGCTACAGAAGTAAAGTTGCCAAATACAGCTACTTTTCTTCCTGTTAGGCTAGAAAAATGGCAGGGGATCAGAAAAGATGATGCATCTGAGTCCAATGTTTCTTACATCTTTTGCCTAGTAATTTTGCATGTGAGAAAATGTTGATGTTTTAATGCTATTGGCAACTGAATTGAGAACAGGAGACTTGTAGGTTGCTGGTGTGCTTTTTTACTTCTGCTGGTTTTGCATGTAGTGGAGAGTTTTATTCAATGACTTATTTGGGCATTTCTTCTGTAAAAAGCTTAATACAGGGGACCATAAAAACAGGTTACCTGGAATACATGAAGCTTTGGCATGGACTCTGGTTTAGTAGCTTAGTTTTGGGAGTCCCTTTTCTGTCGCTCTCCACATCACCTTCTAAAATAAGGGGAGAAAAAGCGATGGAGTTCTGGTGTGTCATCATACTGCAGTTGTCAGGAGACAAAAATTATTTGTGTTGATAACCTTGGATTTATCATCCTTGTATTTTTTTCATGTTTTATGTGGTTAAATATGCTGTTTCTGCAGGTTAGTATCCTAGAGTATGTAGCGTAGGAAAGGGCTACTTGCCCCATTCTTGAATGCTCTGCCATTTTGAGAGCCTTGGGTTTCTGATCACTGTGGACTGAAAAAGCACATTGAACACAGGGGGTTCCTCTAATAAAAATAAATAAGTGGTAATGCTGCAGATGGGGAGTCGGAGGGGCAGGGAGAAGGCATCACCTGCAGATGAGCAGCATGTCAGTCATGCAGGGGAAGAGCTCTTGTCCGGAAGAAAGGTCTTTCTCTGATGGCGTTTTTATTGTCTTCTCTGAAAATCAAAATAGTGCAGCCTTTATTGGCCGAACTCTGCCAGGTGCAAGTGTTTTGAGAACTTGGGGTTTCTCTTGTGTAGAATCTGTGAGATCCAGGCAGTCGATTGCACTACCATCTCGTCATTTACTGTACGAGAATGCGAAGGATCCAGCAGAATGGGCTCTCGGCCACGCCGCTACCTCTTCACTGGGCATGCAAATGGCAGCATCCAGATGTGGGATCTGACCACAGCCATGGACATGGTTAATAAGAGTGAAGACAAAGGTAAGTTTTGCTATGCCAAAACTGTGGTATGGTTCTTTTGCTGTTTTCATTTGTGTGCCACTACTGTAAATGGATTCAGGCACTAAGAGCTGTCTCTTTCAGATGTTGGCGGCCCCACAGAGGAAGAGCTTCTGAAGTTGCTTGACCAGTGTGACTTGAGTACATCTCGCTGCGCCACTCCCAACATCAGTCCTGCCACATCAGTCGTTCAGCCAAACCGGCTGCGGGAATCTAATTCCAGGTAGGTCACAGGGTGGCACCAGCTGCAGACACCAAAGGTTTTACCCTTCAGGTAGGTGAAGACAGGTTTGGTGACCTGAGCACTGTAGCTAATTCTGAATCGATGCCATAAGTGTCCTAAATCACACTTATGCTACTGGATATGTGTTGGTTTATGTGTGTGCAGATTGAAGTACCGTATGAGAATCTGAAGCAAGTGATCTGGAAGTTGTTGTGTGGGGGTTGAGATGAGTATATGGGTTTTTTAGTAGGAGTTGGGAGCAGGGTATGTAACTGGCTGTTATTCTCAAGCTAACATCACCTCTTTTTGTCTTTTTTTTTTCTTTTTTTTTCTTTTGGAAGTCTCCAATTACAACACCACGAAACAATCCATGAAGCAGCTACATATGGTTCTGTGCGGCCATACAGAGAAAGCCCCCTATTGGCAAGAGCAAGGCGGACGGAGAGCTTTCACAGTTACCGGGACTTCCAGGCTTTTAACTTATCCAGCAAAAGCCCAGTCGAAAAGGCAGCCCCTGCAAATGGGAATTCAACCCCAACAGAGGCGAAGAAGGCAACAGCTGAGGGCAGCGCAGCTGAGAGGAAGGCAGGCCTGGCAACAACACTGGAAGTGCGAGGCACTGGCCTGACGGATGCAGGTGGATGTTGCAGCACAGAGGTTAACAGGCTGCCAGAGAGTTCGCTGGATGTCAAGAGAAGAGGACTGGAAGAGGAGAGTGAAGCCAAAGCAGAAAGCAAGAAGAAAACAGGGTTTGAAGGAGCTGGTTTCCTGGGGAGGAAGAAAGTGCCTCTCCTGGCCTCTGCACCAGTCCTTGTTGAAGGTGGACCTGAATTACCTGGTGCGGCATCTCCATCACCTACAAAGACAGCTGCTTCGCCACGTCACCGGAAGAATGATTCATCTTGCCAGGACTATGGGTTGTGAAAATGGGACTGGTGGCAAAGATGAGGTGCAGGTGCACTCTGCCTGGTAGCAGACATGACACTCACTGCATGTTGTGGGTTTCTTCTTGAACGGGATTTCGTTTTGGTATACAGAATGAAAATTGTAAGGAAGCAGGTTGTGAGAAAGTACCTGGCTGCTGCCAAACATTTGAAGAGTCGACACATCAGTGTGCGGCTTTATGTAATGCTCCAAAATGTAGTGCGGTACTTGGTCCAAAATATTGTTGTGCATTGCGTAAACATGGTCAGGCATGTGCTATGTTGTGATTATTTGGGGGGTGGGAGGGAACGGGGTACGAGGGTGCTAGGGAGTACTTGGTTGCTTGGTGGAAGATGCCTTTCAGACACAGCGCACACTGCTCTGCGGAGCTGCTGCTGTCTTGGCTGGATTCTGCCTGATTCACAGGGCTGCCTTTGTGGTCTTGTTTTATGAATGGGATTCTTGCTCTGTATGCTGCTGTCTGAAATCTGAAATGTTTTGTCCAGGTAAAGGAGGAAGCTATTTAAAATAGCATATTATATTGCCTCTTAGTCCTAATAAATTGCCAGAAAAATGTTGCTTGTGCTTCCTGAAAATTTATGGTGTCAGATGATGGGTTTTTCTGATTGTGACTGAGAGCATGCAGAAAAATATGCTTGGCAAAATGCACAGAACTGCCAGTCTCTTGAGGGCTTCCTTGCCCCTTTCTCGGAAAGAGGACAGAGATGAATATGGGAGTAGGTCTACTGTCATGGTGTAATAATTCTCAATTACAAGTGCTTTGACATGATATTTCCTACCTGTGCTGTGCTGATGGCTTGATGTTTGCTCCTGGTTCACTGTGGGTGTTGAACAAATTATATTGCCTGTAGATTAGCAATACGTAAGCAAAAGGGAAGGCTGTGACAGCGACTGTTTAACAGGGGGTGGGTTAGGAGGTTTTCTACCTTGGAAAAAGTATGCTTGGAGTTTAATATTAATTAATGGCTTGCTTTATTTTTTTTAAAACTTGAGACTAGGGGGTAAGGAAGAGGGAGGCAGAGAGGCAAAAGGTAAAGCAAATCCATAAGAATTCCTTCATTTTCTGTTTATTTACTAATGCATGAACACAGTTTTGTGGTGGAGCTCTGTTAGGTCAAATAAATACACATCTGTCCTTCCACAAAGGCCCCTTTCAGCCACATACAGTTTTTCTGGACAGGTAAAAGATTTTCCATATAAGCACCCCTGCCCCACCACACACCCTCCTCAGCTGCGAAAGCCAGATGAGAGACAAGGATGAGTGCCTCTACTTCCATAGTCCTCTACTACTGCGTAACTTACAGGTTTTCAAACTGTTCTCATACCTTTTTGAGACATCAGTGCTAACACACAATTTTTACTATACAATTATAGATGGTGGGAATAGGCTAACTAGTACCCCCAGCAAACAGTTCTATCTCTTAACTAGTGGGTGTGGGATGCAGAAATGGCAGCCATATCCCCTCTCCCAAAGTCCGTGCAGGCTGCTTTTGGCAAGTTACCCACTTTGCATTTTCTAGAGAAGGTGGTTGTTTTTCAGAGGTGGGTATCGGTGAATGTAGTGTGTTCCTTGGTGACTGTGCTGAAGCCTTTGATGACGTTGACAAGATCTTCTTCATCTGCATACTGTTAGGAGGGGTAAAAAAAAGTCATGTAAGTCAAACCTGTCCTATGCTAAAATGAGATTCTGTTCATTCAATTTTTTCTCCGCACCCCAGAAATGTTTTTTGAAACAGCCTACATGCGTTTCTACTTTTCTACTTGTTTTCCCCTTTTTCACAGCATCAACCAAAATATTCAAAGTATCTGACCCCAAAGCAGCTAGTTTTCATGGTAAGTAATAGGTTTACAATAACTCCTTACAGAGGGTAAGGAAATCAGTGTTTATTACAGGGAGGGAGAACTTATAGAATCATCGAATATCCTGAGTTAGAAGGGACCCACAAGGATCATTCAGTCACCCTCCTGGCTTCCTGCAGGATTCCCCAAAAAACAGACAAAAAACCATAATGTAAGCAAAACCTGCCCTACACTAAAATGAGATTCTGTTCTGAGATTGATTCTGTTCCTATGTCTGAGAGCGTTGTCCAAACGCTTCCTGAACTCCATCAGGCTGGGGACTTTGACCATTTCCCTGAGGAGTCTGTCCCAGTGCCTAACCACCTCCGGGTGCAGTGCCTTTCCCTGACAACCAGCCTGATCCTCCCCTGTCCCAGCTCCATGTGGTTCACTCAAAAGGATTTTAAAGATTTAATCTGTGACCATATCCTTCTAAATCTTTTGATTGTATATCCAAGGACTTTTGAGAGTTATACCTTTACATGATCCTAACAAAACAAACCAATCACTAGAAGCTGACACAGCGACAGCACAGAGGAAGAGGAGTCCTTACCAAGCCACGACCACCAGTGTGATGATTACGAATAATGGCATCCCAAGGTGAATCGTCAACAAGAGGCTTTTTGTCATAGATGTCAAGCAGCTGGCTGACACTACGGTGAAGGGAGGCTTGAGAATACGTGCGACTTAACTGGCTCTGACTTGGTCGCCGTGCCCTAGAAGCATTATGGACACCGCGGTTGCTTGTGGGAGAACCAGCTCCTGGAATTTTTGTATCTTCTAGCCCCTAGTGGGAAGAAACAAACCAGCAACTGTAATACACAAGGCATGGCCTTCAAACACTTTATCTAAACAAAACAAAAGCAGGAGTATAGCAGAACAGAGAAGGCCATGCCACAAAAATCATGCAGAGTTACAAACAGAACAACAACTAAAAAGAACCCTTCCCCACTGGCAGACAATCATGTCATTCAAAAGGATAAAAAAATTAATAATAAAAAACTAACAACAACTCTCTAAAGCAGGGCTTGCCCTGACTTTTTGTCTCCTCTCCTTTTTTTTTTTTTTTTTTTTTTATGTAATTAGTCAACAGGCACAGGTCCAAAGATTTTTGACTACCTGAATGACAGTCCAGACTTCCACAGCAGACTTTCTTTTGCTCAGTTATGGTCAGTTACTACAACCAGGAAAAACCCAGTTACCCACCAGGCAAAACATGCAGGATAAGTAAGATGCCCTTATGCATGCTCTTTGGGTCATCTGGCACAGCACACGTTTTGCAACTCTGCAAGCTAACAACTCTACCTCAAAGTGCATTGTGTAACTTTTGAGAGTGACACTGCTCGATGAATCAGACGTGTCAGCAATAGTCTCAAACTGAGATTAAAGAGAGGGAGGAAAAGCATTAGTGCAAGCAAAGGTGCAATGCAGGTGCAGTCTGTTCTTTACGGAGGCTGTGAATTAGCTGCAGCTCAGTGAGCGAGGAGACAGAGTAGCAGGATGTGGGGGAGTGGGGAACTGGCAAAAGATGAGGCACAATTTAACTTTAACTGGTCATCAAGTACTATGTGGGCAGCCAGCATTGCTTGCTGTGTGATCTCACTAGCAATTGTAAAACACAATCAGTTTTGCTACTTCAGAGCATCTCAGTACTAAGTTCTCAGATTAAGTAAGTCCTTCAACTGAAGGACTCCCAAAAAAGTCCTATTTTCCCAAAATAAGTTTTATTAAAAAAAAAAAATAATAATAAAAAACCAGGGGAAAAAATAAAAGGGGCAGGAACATGGAAAGGACGTGTGGGCACGCCAACAGCAAAGACATTTTAAAGTCAAGAGGAACAACACAACATGACAGACTGTATAAGAAAAGGAATCAAAAGCATGAGACCCATAAAATAAGTTTCTTATGCTCTCAGCCTTTGCCAGGAGAAGGGGCACACTGGAAATCCCATTGTTTCCAAGAGCTGCTTCGTTGAGGCACAGATGCAGCTTCTTGGCGCTGAGACAAGAAGGAACAGAATGCGTGAAGGATGCAGGAGTCACTATCCTGTTTCATGGCACTCACAGAGAAAAGAAGCTGAGAAGTGACAAGAAGAATAGCCTTGTAGCTTGCGCCTGGGAAGAAGCACAGAACAGGAGGGCACTGCAGTTCTAATTTTTAATCTTGTAGCAATTTCCAAATTCCTTTTGTCTTGCTTTTCACAAATGGGTAGGATAGCAGTACTACTCTGCTTCATGATGGAATGTGTACTTTATCCAGGTTTTTACACAGTTATAGCTTGTCATAATAAAAATGGCACTAAGCTTTCCCCTTTATCACTCCTCAGCAGTCCTCCTCCTACCCCTGTAGTGGTGCCAGTGTGGCTTTATGTGCACAGATACGCACACGCCCTTTGTAAAGGTTCCTAGCTTTTTTATCTGGTTGCACTCACTCTCCCTAAACCTTCCTGGCAGCTGGTCCTACAGCATTCCAGCTGGGTGGTGGGTCGGTACTAGAAAGAAATAGAGTCTGTCCCTAAGTCCTGCTTTGTGTAGGGACAGCTCATGGATACCTGAGAAAAGACTGTCAGTCTAGCCATTCCTAACAGACAGTTGGAACCACATGGCAGGTTCCTCTGAAAGCAGATTTTATTACTTACCTTCTCACAGGATGCCACGGCCTTTTCAGCTCTACTGCAGATGTCAGCTAACATCAGGTGCCATTAGTGGCTTTGGATGTTCTGTGACTACAGATCCAAAGTTTGTCACAGGGCATCAGAAGCATTTTACATCCAGAAATGTCAGGTCCTGCAAACCAGGTGCCCTAGCGATCTGTTTGGATTAAGTGCCTGCAGCCTGGCTCTCTGTACCTTCATAGCTATAACCAGATAGCCCGTTTCCTACACTGAGCAGCCTCCATCTGGTAACTAAGAGGGCAACAAAACAGTGAAAGGACAAAGAAAAACTGTGAGGGGGGACATCTAAAGATGTAACGCGATAGATACACAACATTGTGTTTTACCCAACCTACCGGATGTGTTTCACCTGTTGAATACACGCTCATTGGTGACGTTCTTTTCTGGAGCGGAACTAAAGGAGGTCTGTCTCGTGCATAGGGCTGCTTGTGAACTTTCCTTTGAAGAATTAAAGACAGAAGAATAGCCAAGATGATCAAACCTAGAACTACCATCAACACTGCAAACCACAGCTCATTGTAGAATTTTGCACTTTTGGACTCTGCTTTGTCCTTTTCTCCAGGTGTTGTCAAGATCAGACCTGTAAAAATCAAGAGGAATTAGGGGAGAGAGGGAATGTTATTTCAGAAAGCCATTTAACAATATGCTATCCCTTTCAACTCTAATAAATTAGGAAGAAATTTAAGTCATTTTGTCGTCATGTGCTTATTTGCACTTATGTTCAAGGTGGCATAATGGTTCAATATGCTAGCGGGCTATAATAAAAAGCTTACTACCCTCAAGAGACCCTGCTTAAAGTTCTGGCATTGCTGCTCAGGCTGGAAATCACCACTGCATCAGCAGCTCTTGAGAAAAAAGGCAGGGGAGGTGGAATGTGAGAAAAAAAGGGTTCTCCAAGTAACCTTGAAGAGTGAAAATGACTACTGTAATTTCAGAGAGGCACAGACAGAGGACATTCTCTCCACCACTGTGCCAGTACTTTGTAGCAGCAGGCCTGTGCAGTTAAAAAGAGTGGGAGGAAGACTGAACAGAAATGAGTGATAAATTAATACAAAAGAAAACAACATGAAACATTTTATTCCTCCTCTTGCCTGTTAGAAAAAAACAGCCACTTGGCTCTGCTTATGCACCACATAAGCATCAGAAATCTCTCTGTCAGAATTTCCTGGTTAGTTGCAATCCTACATCTGTAACCAGGCTCTTTGCTAAGAAATTCCCACCATTTTCACTTCTCAGTCTCCACTGCAAGCTGCCTGTGGAGCTGATCCAGTTTGTAGTAGGCTCTGGGTATAGCCAGCAATCAAAAGAACAATGGAAGGTGATGGATATAGAGCAACTGGGAACATTTCATAATGCTTTTACTGTGGCATTGCCTGAAACTCTGCAGGAGGACTGAGTGAGAACATGAGGAGGTATGTCAGGGAACTTCGGTGTAAAGAGCAATTGCTAAGACAAGGCCAATCTATTTTAAGAAGTTGAACCAAATGTAACTCAAACAATAAATAACTTAATTAAAAGCAGTGCCTGTTAGAAATGGTTTAAGCTTAATCCTGCTTCCTAGAAAACTAAACAGATGGGAAAACAGAACATTTTACTGGTAGGTATTTACAAGGCAGTGGGTAGGAGCTGACTGAGATTTCATTACACCAAACTCCTTCTCTTTGACAAAAGAGTAAAGGATCTTTATAGCAAGAGTCCTGAGAAATCTCATATGATATTCTCATAAACTGGTTAGGGAAACATATCCTGGGTGAAGCTGTAGACTGTAACTAGCTGGATGATCAATAGGCATATGCAAGGAGGTGGTGGGTGTAGGGAGGACTTGCTGGGGTGAGTGAGTTGCATGGAGAAGAGAGGACATTTTCATGGTCAAACAGAGGAGGAATAGAAAGGTCAGCATTAGAATAGATACTACTCAGGAGGAAAAAACACTATGTCATGGAAAAAAAAGATTCTAAAATTAAAAAACAAAAACAAACAAACAAACAAAAAACATTGCAACATTGGAGAAAAGATTTGAAGCTGATCATGTTGCAAATAAATGGAAATCCATTCATGGAAAAAAGGCACATTACCTACATACCTTATACCCTAAGGTGCTAAGGAACTACAGATCCTTCAGTAAGATTCCACCCTATCTGGCATCCACTACATATCAAATTTCTACCACAAACATATAAAATCAGTAGGTGCTAGATAGTTTTTTCACATAGTTACCAAGTCCATCTCCAGCGCTGTACTTGATGACTGGTGTCATGGCACTCCCTTCGTCAGTGATGCAGGTCACTTGAAACAAAAAGGCTGAGCAAAAAGGTTGGAAAATGCTATCAGCAGGAGAAATCAAAATTCTGTAGGTGCTGCTTTTTCGCCATCATCCATCAGCAAAGATGGCTTGCTCTGAGAACAGCCAAGCAGGCATAGCATATAACCCAACATAATCCTACTAAGTCCCAGATCAAAGCCCCATAATCCCTTATACATAGGTATTAAACCATGAACTATGGCAGATCATAGGGTGGCCACTAGTATGATGTTGCTAAAAATTGTATTCCTCTTCCAACACCCAGTTCTCTCAGTTCTCTCTCTTCCAGTGATGTGGAACTGGAAACTTTCAAGGTATTAATCATTGTGCCCTAAATTCCTTATGCTCCACTCATGGCTGATACAAACTTGTTATGAACATTTGAGTAAAAACAAAAACAACAACAACAAAAAAGTATAGTATTAGCATCATTGCAGTAATCAGGAAAGTAAAAAGTAAATGACAAACCCCTTTAAAATGCAAAGAAAACCTCTTAAAAACGTTTCCTTTTCTTCCTTCTTTCCTTCCATTCCTCTTTCCTTCCTTCCCTCCCTCCTTCCTTTCTTTCCCATCTTTCTTTTCCCTTTTGATATAATCTGCTTCTATTTTAAACATAGCAAATTTCTGAAAGAGAAACTGCACTTCAAAGCATGGCTGATTCCAAAAGGTGCTGACTTAGTTTATTTATTTATATTTTTTTGGTTTTAGGAAAAAAAAAAAAGGAAAAAAAAAAAACAGGCTTCAGCCTTTTCTAGTGCTGATGATTTTGATGATTTCCATACATTTTTTGAGAGCACAGCCCTGAACAGTGAAATTGCAATGCAACTCCAGGATTTGGAAAAGCTCAAACCTCACAATGAACCAGAGTGGGTTCGCCCAGTCAGGTAAAATATTTAAGAGGGAGCTTAGCTCCAAGTATTTTTGTTTTAAGGATCTGCTTAGATGCAGTTCAATGAATTTGGCTATAGTGTTCAGCAAGGATTTACAGGAAGATCACAGCTGGCTAGAGCTGCATCTTAGCCTCCCATTCATTCCTCCACTTAGGAAGAAAAATAGTAGCTCCTATGCTCTTAGCTTGGGATGCCCATGGAGAGATATTTCTTAGACTTAGCACACAATAATATTAATTTAGCTCAACAGTCTTTCACAGAGAGAAGCACACAGGAAATTGAAACTGACTTTTGTCAGATGTCCTTGGCAAATACAGCTCTGTGTCAAAGCCACTGTAGATGCGCTGCCCGCTCTCAGTTAACGCGTACTCCTTCAGGCGGCCGTTCAGCACGAAAGTGCGGCTCCAGTCTATGTGGATGGTAGATAAATTGCTGAGAACTGAGAATGGAGCCATGTACCGAGGTGCTGCAAAAGAAGGAAAAAAACACTCATTTCTCATTTCTAGGCAACAGGCACGACAGAATTATACAGCAGAGAGAAGAGGTCTGAATGATTCAAGCTCCTCACACGTGCTTCCTCCCTGTCTCATATACATGTGTAATCACGCACATACATGAAGATTGGGCAGGGGGCAGAAAAGCAGGAGCAGATGGTCCACAGAGAGAAAACAAATACAGAACTCACTTCAGGGAGAAAGAGTTCCTCAGTTAGGCTCAACAACTTGCTGACCAAAGACTTCATTTAAGTTTGAGGTAGTTGTTTCTTGTGGCTTTCCCATTAAACCAGGTACCCACTAAGTGTTGGTTTGTTCATAAGAAAGCTGCTTGTCCAGCTGCACTTTGCTGCTAATTGCCCCCTTTCACTAAGCCAAACCTTCCAGGCAAGAGGAAGGAGACTTTCAGAGTGATTCAGGAGACCTGGCATGAAGAGTTCAGCAAGGCAAGAAAAGCAAGACTGAAAGAAGAGAGCTGTAGATGCAGTGGACAAGGGTTAGAAAATGGCTTTCAAATGCTTTTCTTCTTTACGTCTCAACAATTTGTTATGATTTTTCTCCATTTAAATGTTCATTACTACATTACAGCTTTCCATTAACAATTTGTTAAAATGTGGTTTTAGATTTAAAGCCTTTTTTTTTTTTCTTTTTCTTTCAGTGGTCACATTAAAGAAAAATGGTCTGTTCTGCCCCAAACTTCCAGCTGAGAATCCATGCAATGTAGTGAATACGTTAGTAGTAGTTTTTAGTAACCACTCAGCAAAAGTACCAATTGATTTAAATGGGATTTCTAGAAAGGTGATTCTGAAATCCTGACACAAGACTAGGTGAGGAAGAATTAATATTCTCTTTGCCCTGTCCTGGCAGGCTGAGGTGAAATGTCCGTCTCATCTGTTATAGAATGACTATGGCTACATCATTATAGATCTTTCCAATAAAAGCTGATGTTAGACTACCACAAATTCAGTTTTGATATTAACATCTATTCTGACTGTCTGCACTGGTCTGGAACATTTAATTTCCATGTAGACCACTACGTGAATTTAAAGTATTGTCTGTGGTGGTTGGGTAGCAACAAATTCTTACTTCACTGTCAGCAAGGATCCAATCATTCAGATGAAACCCAAGGAAAACTTTCATGAGCCCTGGAAGGAGTGTGGCATGAATTAGGAAGGTAAGATTATTCTTGAAAATCGGTCTCTTTTAAGAGCTCCACTTTTCCCAGGGACCATGTATGGCAGTGTGTTTATTACCACACACCAGCCTTTTGGTAATACTTGAACTTTTATGTTCTGAAGGTGTGCTGCCCATTCTTGGTAAAATAAAAGGTTTCCTTTCCACAAGCACAAAGGTTGTAATATCAGATGGTGATAAGAAATACTTTCGAAGGAATGAGCAGTCAAGCCCCAGAACAGAATTTGAGTGAATGGGCAGCAGAGGTGACCAGGGACACAGAAGACGAAGTTCCTGGGGACATCATCTTTCACAAAGAATTCGTTTGGCACTATGCAGCCCTGTTCATCGGAAGCAGGAATGCTGATCTCTGAAACTTTTCTCATACTTACGCTCCTTTTCTGTAGTGAAACCAACCCACTCTGAGGCGCTGCTGCCAACAGAGTTGTAAGAGACAACTCGCAGGTTGTAGGTCGTGTAAGGCTCGAGGTTGGACACATTGGCACTCTGTCCATTTCCTGTATACTTCACCTCAGTTGGGCCAGGGCTGCAAGCTTTTACTGCTGGCTGCAGGTTCAGGGGACAAGCCATATACACATGGAGCTCATAGCTGAAAAGAAAGTGGAGATTTTGAGTAATCAACAACCTTAATATCAGAATAGCTAATCAACCATTTCATCACAATTGCTGTATGCCTGGCTACCAGAGAAGAGACTGGACCTCATCTCAGTTTTTCTCTTGGAGACTTTGGCCCCAGCTATAAGATACCTATGAACTAGCATGGTTGTCAGTCACGCTCACAATGAATCTGTTGGTTGTTGGTGCCTTAACAGGCATCAACACTTCTGCAAATCAGATAGTGGCCTTGCCTTACTAACTACAAAATACTGCTGCCTCTTTGCTGCCAGCTGATCTCACAACTTTCTGGCTGTGCAACCACACCTGCCAGACAATCACCTCCACTCCCAACATCTCCTCCACCTTCATCCTCCACCCCCAATCTCCCATTCAGGAGAAAAGCAACCGGTGCACATAAACACTTCCTGGATTTTTAGGCCACACAGGATACCACCACCAACACCAGGAAGAATAAACATGGGTTACAACTGTCCAGAGCTCTCAGCCCTGTGATTACAGCTTACATCCAGGACACGTGCTCTGCCAGCACTCCTACCTGGTGACAATGCCATTGGGTGACTGAGGGGCACTCCACTGGAAGGAGGCATTCCTGGAGGTCACGGTGCGGATCTGCGGGGGGGGCTGCTCCGATGGTGGAGCTGGCTGAGTGGTGATTTGGGCCATGGGTCCTTTGTTGCAACAGTTGAAACACGTGCAGGCCTCCACGCCAATGAAGTATGTGGTAAAAGGTTTTAACCCATGTATTGTCTGCTGGGTGGCAGTCCCTTCTGACAGCTGTAAAAATTAAGAGGGAACTTGTCACAGCTTCAAGCACCACAAGTACTAAATAAGAGTTATCGAGGTAAATTAACTCCATAAGATGATGGCCACAAGGTTCTGCATGTCCTTTAAGTCTGACATTAATGCAGCTGCTATGCACTGGGACCTCTGCAGTCATTTTCCTCCTATTACAAAGTTAAAGGGCACTGTTCAAAGGAAAAGACCATGCCATCACTGGCCTCGCAGACCTCTTGAGTTAAGCTGTAAACTCTGTATGTCAACTTGCAAATGTCATTCTCAGGGACAGAGAAACTGCAAACCTTTAAGGAGAAAATCTGGGCTAAGTGGTACTGGAGCAAAAAGAAATGAATGTGGAAAATGCCTCCATGATAAGTGTGATGGTAAGTACCCGTGCATGTCTCACAAGCTTCCCTGGCTTGGATACAGGAGACAGCATTGGGCAGAGTGATAGGCACGTGCCTCGTGGGTCAGTTTACCTGATGGGAGAGTGCCACCTCCAGTAGGAACCTCTGAGCCCAGGGCCAGCACACCACGGCTGTGCAGTCAAACGGCTATGGTGCTGGACAAGCATGTTAGGAAACTCTCCTACAACTAGCACAGGAGACCTGACAGAAATGGTGCCCTTTGTTCCTAAACTGCTAACAGGAATTGCCACCTCACATCTTTGCTGTAGTCATTTGTAATCAACATACGTAGAAAGCACCAACAATGGACAACATTCGCTCCCATTTGGCAGCTTGTGACTTAGCAGAGTGCAGCAGAAAATAGGAAGGAATGAGTTAAGCAACCAAAGGAAAGCATGTAGTACTGCCTGATGTCAGTGCTAGAGATGAGACAGCAGCATGGCAGGTGTGAGGGGATGGAGATGGAAGACCGAGGAGACAAGTTGGCTGAATCAGACCTGGACATGGCCAGTTGCACTGGGAGGAATAAATGCATGGAGAAATAAATGCATAATATACATTCAGTAGGCAGCTTAAACTCATGAAAAGAACTGATGGCCTGGGAAGGTATCTCCAGCACTTCCAAGTTGAGAAAGATGATACAAGGGCAAAAGGCCCATATAAACATTTACTTTTTGTAAAAAAGAAACAGATAATGTTAGACACAAAGAAGTATTCAAGCATTTTGCACTGATTTGGTGGTAACTACTCTAGATACCTTGCACAGCCCTAGCCTTTCCTCGCATCTCTCAGTTTTATAACTCTAATGAAGCCTCAAAGTTTTCCTAGCTTAGCTGAGTCCTATCATGTCTGGACACTTAATAGATTCTGTCTCAAGAAAAGCCACATCTCAGCCCTACTAAAGCATCACTCATGTTGCTGCAGTCTCTTCACATCTGTTGAATCTTCTCAGGCGAACAGAAAGAAATAGTAGCAATCATCTGCTACCACACACATGTAAGTCTATGCTTTGCCTCCAAAATGGCCACACTAGAGAATGAAAACCCATAGTACAGGCATAGTTAAAATTGAGGAAACCCTTGAGGATCACACAGAACCCTCCAGAATCTCTCCTATGGGCCTTTTCACTGTAGCAATGCCCAAGCTAGAGAAGACACCAACTCCACAGCTGGAGTTTTAAATCCTCTACTTGGCACAGACACCAAAATGAGGAATTGCTTAAAGAGATGGTTTACTGAAATCTGCTGAACAGCTAAGATCTGCCCCAAGGAAGTTACCATTAAGAACATTAAGTTATCATTAATGCAGTCTAGGCTGAGACACAGAACAAATAAGTTATCTGGCTACTTTCATTATTCTTAAGTGCTTTACCATGCAATACTTCTTACCAGCAAGAAATATTTTAAGAGCAACTCAGGTATAGCTTTTTCTTCAGAGCTTCAAACCTGTAGGCTGTCCAAAGCACAAAACCGTTTCCTACTGGCTACAGTTCCCACCTGCACCACTTGGACTGGCAGGAGCTGTCTGGAATTATTTCATTTGGATGGTTAGCCACCCCTAAAAGAACACTTTGCATTCTCATCACATTGTCACAGCACATTACCAAGCCAGAAAGGTTTGAATGATGAAGTGAATTCTTTGAAAAGCACATTTAGCTGAGTTAAAGTGTTGGGCCCGCTTTGGCCAGAAGAGAGCATTGCAGAGCAGGCAACAAAAGGAGCACAGAAGAGGAGGAAAACTTGCAATCAGCAGTAGCTGTTAGCAAGAACAAAGCTGTTAAAGCTAGAAAACACAGCTTCAAATGGAAATACAGAGGTAATTTCGACAATACTCACCACCACTTCATTCCCTCTGGTATCATTAGAAAACAGCCTGTAGATGCTGACCACCCCATTTGGCTTAAGGGGGGGGTTGATGTTCACCACAGCCACTGTGGATGCCACCATGTGGAACAGGGGAGCTCCCAGGCCCTCGGGAGGGGCAGGGCCCGTCCGGCAGCGGGACCAGCCGCTCGGTGTCCGGCCCGCTGAGTTCACCGACCACACCTTCGGCACATGAGAACAAAGAACTGTCAGTGAAGAAGCCAAGCCTACAAAATCTCCACAATTAGCTAGAGTGCTGCAGCAGCTTTAGCAACACTGAGAAAGACACGGCACAATGACATCAGTGCAAAATGTCTCGTCAGCTATACAGCACCTGTATTTATCCAGTGACTTCTAAACAAAAAAAAATAACGAATATTTCCCATCATTGCACTCAGAGGAAAGAAGCAGATCTTGTGTCTCAGACAGTGTGTGTTCACATATCTCCTACATACCTGAATACCACCACTGTCTTTGTCATGCCACGCAAAGAGGATGCCTTGAGAAGCTATGATCAACACTGATAACATTTTCAAACAAATCTGAACAAAAATACTGACATCCAGTCCTGCTGCTATTGTCTCCCTTCTACACAATTCCTTCACGTGTGCAAGCAGCCCCCTGACTGAACTGCCTGGCACCATTGCCATCCAAGTTATGTTCACCTGGAGTGAATCTCAGTAGTCAAACTCTAGTTATTTTTTAAAACTGCGAAGTTTTATAGAAACTGCTCTCTTTAAAATACTATTGTATTGCATTTGGAAACATTTTCAGTATCCTGGAATACAAACAAAGTCAATTGAAAACAAAGTAAATCAGTAACTCATTTATTTTCACAACATTCACTTCATTGCATGAACACAAACACAATGGTTTCAGTTCCAAGATTTCAAAATTTAGCAGCTTGAATTAGGCCTGATTAAAAAACACATCTCTATGAACTATACCTACTGATTTTGTCAGCTTCCCAAAACCAGAGTGATCTGCAGACTACATAAAACTCAGCACTTATTAAACACAGTCTCCAACAAATCTGCATGAAAATTAAATTTTGTTTTCATCAAGGAGTGAATAAACATATGGAATGATGTATAATCTTATTTATCAAAAACCATTTGTATAATTAAACACGAATATCATAAAAGGTTGCCTTAGGTCGTCATTTGCATGAGTAAGTAATTTGTAGAATGTCAGGTACAATAGACAGAATAGATGGATGCGTGAGCATATAGGGTTAAATTAGGCTCAATATTAGCCAACCACACAGTGATCAATCAGAATGATAGATCTAAATGGCAATACAAGAAGACTGTCTGAGCGATTTTTAGTATAAGTATTCCTTAGTAAGCTTTCATGCTGAGCAGTTCTAACAACAGTAAAACATGTTCTTATGTGGTCTACTCCAGGCAGAAGTCCTGGGGAAGTGAATGGTGGGACTGTGCCTTAAAGTAAATAGGTGGTTTAGAAACAAGAGGTCTTCAAGACTGACCCTGGCATCTTTCCTGCTGGCAATGTTAAGTACCAAGACCACAGGACACCTCACAAGGAGCCTGGGGAAGGAAAAAGGCCAAAAACCACTGCAGCAGCTTTAAAGACTGTGGCTCTGCCAATTACAAAACCAAAGTTACAGCCCCATTCCCTCAGTAACATATAATATCATCCAGTGAAACACGACGTAAGTACAGATGACACCCTATGATAAAAAGCGCAGCCAGAGTACTTTCATGTTCAGTGAGATCAGTAATATATTTCTGTTGTGAACTTTTCATAAAGTCAAACTCTGTTCACTTTACTGCAGTAGGTCAAACCCTCTATCTCAGTTAAGTCCCAGCTGCTACAAAGATTTGCCCACTGTAGTTCATTCAAGGGGCATATTTCTTTGTGGAAAGAAGCTGCCGCATATGGAAAGAACAGCTCGGAGCCTGCCACTCGCCTTGACTCAGTGCTGACCTTAGTTCAAGCGCTCTGGTTGCATGCTAGGCTGTGGCCTTAATGAGCACGGAGCGTGGCAGCATTGGTCAGACCTGAACTGCCAAGCCAGCTCCCACAAAAACTGACAGCGATGAGCTAGGAGGAGAGGTTTCCTGCACAGCACAGCAATTAGGCCTCAGAATGGGACACCCCAGGAAATCTGGAGAAGACAGGGATGCAGCATAGCTGGATGTGGGTACCTCACTGAGGGCTGGAGGGAGATGTCCTCCTCAGTCCCTCTTTCCCATATCATAGGTGCCTAGTGGGCAGCCTGCTCCTGGGTGGGGTGCGCTTCACACTCCGTATGGGGCTGTTCCCCTGAGCATGAACATAATGAAGACAAAGATTGACTGGGCAGAGCAAGGGCAAGTGCAAGCAGGCATAGTTGCCTAGCCTGGCACCTGTGAGGTGACAGGGAGCCTGCAGCCTGTCCTCCAGGCCCTTCTGCTAAAGAGGCCAAGGTGCAGGTGGGCCTGACAGCCATGGTCTGAGAGCACCTGCAGGGCAGACAGCAGCCACCCAGCCCCACCAGAACTGCATTACCACCAGCAAATCTCCAGAAATGTGAAACTCTCTCACACCAGCTTCAGAGACAACCATGACAGCTCAAAAGGAATTGTGAGGATTTAAATTCTGGATTTGCATTGACATTAGCTTGGTTCCCTTCTTCTACTTAACCATCTGTAAAAGAATGGATGGCAATATAAATATTTCCCTGGGAAAATCACCATCCAAGTAAATCCTGGACAGCATTTAGAGACCCAGAGCAGTAAGTGCACAGAAATGACAGAAGATGGAAATGTTCATGTTCAGCCATTTTAGAGCATGAAGAAATCAGACAATGAGGCAACAGAACCACAATGAGGAGTGCCTGCTAAAATCAGAGGTTTGGTCATGGCTCCTCAATAAGTTACCACAAAAGCATGGATGACTGAAGGCCTGGCTAATCTGAAATTCCATGGTGTGGACTTCTGCAAAAGTTTTTTTGGGATCAAGTAAAGTCCTTCTAAGACATGACATATACAGAGCACAGAAAATATTTATTGCATTTATATAAAAATGTAAACATCTTAGTAGGCAACAGCATCATCTGTTGTTCATAATGGTAGAAGATTTTAGAGGCTACTTCAGAGCACACAGGCATGTAGAGCAAACAAGAATCAATTACACCTCACACAGGCAGGGACACATTGAATAACAAAGCACAGACAGCAGAAAGGCATCAAAAGTTTCTTATATCTCAACTTTCTGAATATACTGCCCCCAAAAGCATTAAGTCTGACATCATGGTTCACGGCTCAGCACCCTGCCAAAAGATGAATGGCTGCTAATGGCTGCATTGCCCCCAAAATCCAGGAGAGGGCTCCAAAATTAGTTACATATGATACTATTTAAAATCCTTCATCAATTTGCTGGCCTCTGGCCCAGACTACACTTTGAAGTAGAGCCAGACAGGGGAAACCTCTCTGGAGCCCACACAGTTGGAGAACTAGAGAAGTCCCGTTACAGGTTACATAGCTTGTTGCTTTCATCATCAGTGAGCCTTCACAGATCTATCTCCTGGAAGAGACTGAAGAAGAGACCATCATCGGAATGATTATAGGACAACCTCAGGTCTCATTGGCACTGCAAGAAGGGGCAAAACCTAAGAGGAACATAAAGGAAATTTCTGAGAAAATGGGCACAGCCTGAATGCAGTCAGCCCAGCTTGTTCAAGCTTCGGAAAGCTGAGTAGCAACTTCTCCCATAAAGGGCAATAAAATCACGATGGCCCCAGGGTGTACATGGAAAAAAAACAACACATGGTATCCTACATGCTGACAGTGGGAGAAGTTTTCATCTCTGAGCCACACATCTGTGCCCCAGGTGTGTCTGATGCACATCTCTTGAAGCCCCAGGTCCTTACCTGGGGAATCTATGTTTTGATTTTTTTTAAAAAATAACTTTTCTTTTATCAAATGGAGATCATCTGTGAAGGTATGTATTCCATACAGGTGGTGCTAATGGGAATGGAGAGAAACAGCTGGATTTACACTCCCACTGCTCTTCCAATGTGGCAGATGAGCCTCTCTGTGATGAAAAAGGGATGGTGAAGAAGCTGCCAAAATAAAGCACTCAAATTAACCCCCCTCAAAAGACAGATAGTCTGTGATTAAGGCAGAAAACGCAGTATGTGGCCAAAATCCCCCCAAAGGATAACGTGATAGCTTGATCCCATGACTCCAGTTACAAGAGGAAGCACAACCACAGCAGACTGAGCAGCAGTTTGGCAGAGGACGTTGTGTGCAGGCTAACACCTGTCTGCTCAGCACACTTGTGTCTCAGACCTGGCCTCAACAATGTGACTGGTATTACAGCTTTAAACACAGGGGCCAACTGGGAAGTTCCTGAGAGGGAATTCTCTCCATTCCTATGGAGAACAAGAAGCTCTCCAAGAGGTCTCATTCTCCTTCACTTCTGCTGAAGCATAGCAAGGAAGCAGCAGGCAGAAAGGTGTGCTGACTGGTGATAGCTTGCCTATCTGAAGGCAGCTGTCCTGCTGACTTCCAAGGTCAAGGAAAGCTGGTATCTTCTTCACGTAGAAGAATTCCTGCTTGCAGGAAATCAGAAAAGACAGGGAGCCAAGCAGCTGACTGCCAACCAGCAGCAACTCCTGACTCCCACCAAGCCATACAGGCACTGTGCATCAGACCACTTCACACTGCAGTTAATATCATGCTTCTGTGAGGGACAAGACCTCAGCTCTGTTTGTGACAGCAGCTTCCACTGAGCTCCTGCAGGCACTCAGAACCCAGCTGTTTGCCTTAAAACAAAGTCTTATCAGTGAGTCACTACCTACCCTCATCTTTGAGCCCTGACTAGAGCTGTGGGGTAGCGAGGTAGTGCTGTGGGTTCTGGAGAACCACAAGCTCAGACCAAGCCTCATCTTTCATGTGAGTATAAGAGTCGGGTACAACTTAGGTATCTGCCCTTAAGAGTCCATAATCTTGGCTAGTTAAAATTAGAGAAACGCAGACAAGCTCCCTCTTACCATCATTTGCAGCAGCTTTCACAAATCTTTCTTCTTATCAGATCTGACCGACGTGCAGCCTGGGTAATTTGGGATTTCTTATGCAATACCAGCCCAACTCAGAACACAAAGCTTGTCTACAGAAATCTAGCATCCAGCATTACAATAATGTATTCACATCTGGGCATTGCAGTGTCTGTTAGGTATTAGCAAAGTAGAAAGTTTCAAAAGTGGTTGTCAAATGGGGACAGAGCAAAGGCAAGGGACAGTAGGTATCATGTCCACTCATGACCAGAGATACAAGGAGGTAGTAAACGAATGTGTGCTTTCTAATTGCCCATCCTGAAATCCATTCTTTTCCCTCTTCAACATTCAGTCAGCATCTTAGGGAGGCCATAAACACATAATGGGATAGATTTTAGGTCTGGGCTTCTAGCATTGTGATAATTTGAGCCTCTTACCATTGCTATTCATCTTCACTAATCAAATCCTCATAATAAAAGTACTAAACTCATTCTGGGGAGGGAAAGAGAAAGACAAAGACTACAGGCAAGGGCTTTGGGACTTACACAAAATTACAAAATTCTAAAGGAATCTCATTTCATATAAAATAGTATAACACCAGTAATTAATAAGAGATGTAAACAGGTTTAACTCTAAAAAGGCAGAAAATTAAATAATTTGTTTCCTATGGGTATATAATGAGATAGTTACCAAGTTCCCATGAGAGAGATAAGCAGATATTAAAAGGTCTTTCCAATACCTGTAATGGCTAAGGGCAACAGCTAATTCAATAGATTCGATCAAAATCACCACTTCTTTCTCCGCTTCTGATTTATTACTTTGGCTATAGTTAGTCATCACTCATTTTAGTTTGCTTTTCAGCAGTCATAAATTATGCCTCATAAATAAAAAGATACAATCAAGGAAATCATATCAAGTCATCTACAGCCCTGGAGTATATTTTCCCCCGGTACTCACACTAATGTCTTTTTAAAGGATAGCTTGCCATGGTTTTGAATATGTCAGAATCACAATGTACTCGGGAAAATCTTGCACGAGTTTTGATATAACAGTCTCACTGGTAATTTTGGAAGCCAACAAATCCAGTCTAATATCCTGCTATAGTTTTATGAACAAAAATCAAGGTTTGCTTCATCAATGCACTGTTTACGCACTTGAATGTAGGTTGGTGTTAGCAACAGAAACATAGTGCATGAAGGGGGTTTCATAAAAGAAATCGTGTGGTTTCATATAGTGCTTCACCCTAGTGTGTGCCCTACTGTACTAGGGCAAAATAGTTCAGCAAAATGGTATTTACAGTAGGTTTTGCCATTACCACAATGAAAGCATATAGTTATGTCTGCTTTACTTTTCAGAAACTGAAGCCCAGCTTCGTAGTCTAATGCCTGCACAGCAGGAGACACTGTTTACTTGGAAGCAAGGGAACACAAAAACCTTGCAAGAAAATCCTCTCTTCCAAACAAAGAGGAGATAGAGAGCATGGAGTGCAAGAAAGAACCGTGTTTGATTTTGTCACTGTTTTGTGGTGTATCTTTCTGACAGGGTGACAGGAAAAAATGGTGAATTAAAATGATGAAAAGAAGCCAAAAGATGAGGGATATTACAAACGGGCAACTATCCATCACTGGCCAGTCAGAGAAACAGCTTCACCCCATTTTAAGCTGAAGAAGTCACTTAGCTGCTTGTCAGTAACTAAGCAGCACAAACTGGAGCTCAGCCAGCAGTTTGACAGACAGGCTGGTAAAGCCAAGTGTCATTTTGTCATCTCTGAAAGTGACCAAGAGGACTGACATATTCTGCACTCCATGTACTTGGTCCTGCCATAATCTTCATGACTTTGCACCTTTTTTTTTTTTTCTATATATCTCTCCAAAGTCAGAAATATAATTTGTTTTCTCTGTGAGAGTCCAAGATGGAGGACCCAAAATATATTTCCCCTGGTATATCTCAGGATCTTTCCTAGACCCTTCACTTGGCAGTGAAACCACTGAAACCTATCAAGCACTAATATGCTTATGTACATCTTGCCCCCGATGAATAAAAGTGCTTAAATTCCTTGAACAATTGTGACCTTAGCATTTAGGGGGCACAGTCCCTTTGACCAACATGAATTTCAGAAGTGACTTCATCATTTTTGAAAGTGCAACTTTTGCATCTAATTTTACAAGCCTTAAATATTCAGCTGAAGTTTCCAGCAATAGAATTAAAAATAAATAAATAAATAAATAAAAATCTGACTTCAGACCCAAAGAAGCTGTCCGGATTCATCGAACTAAATCTCAGTGCCTCCAAAAATGCTGGAGAGAGTCCCATCACAGCACTTTGATTTTATCTGCATTCTGCTGGAGGAAATTCAGTTGCATTTAAAGTTTTATGTCCAGCAAACAAGCCTCAAATGCAGAGACAGCAGAATCAATATCCAGTTTAAGTGAAATATAAATCTGGGTTTCATCAGCATAATAGCAAAAGCCAAGCCCTATACTTATGAATAACTTGTCTCACAGGCAAGATATAAATTGTCAACAATGGAAGAGCTTAGAATAGATCCCAGAGGACTGCTGCAAGTGACATAAGAAGAAGACAAACACGTGCATGCAAAAACCTCTCACAGTGAAATAAATGGCCACTAGTGGAAAAAAAAAAAAAAAAAGAGAGAGAGATTTAGGGTCCCAGTCAACAACTCAGCCCAGTTATGGAGCACAACCAAGATAAAATGCAGTCTTGAATACGTCATGGCAAACCACAGGAATCCACTCAAGAGACTTTCTTTGCTACCTGTCATCAATAGATCATTAAAAACTTTGGCTCAAACAAATGTTTGTGCTATCAAATTCCCCAAAAAACAGCTTCTGACTGAGGTAATTGGAAGCTGGTCCAACTGATAATATAACACAGTCATCATCAACAACTTCAAGCCCAGACAACAATGTGAGATGTTTTTCTTTAGCTAAGAAAGATTTCTAATTAATAAGTAGAGTGTAGGTCTGCTTCAAGTACTTGCTACCTACCAAACCCCATCCATACTTGTATTCACATTCTTCACAGATCCTCACCAAAATAGTGAGGAAATCTGGTCTAGCAAAAGTTCTGCTATAAACTACAGCAAATGGAGAAGAGAATTCATGGTACTGTGGACCTACAGATGTGGGAGAAAGAAAAGAAAACCTTAATATTTATTCACAGTGGGACTTAAAATACTAAACTGTGCTGTTTCTGGAAACAAACTAACAAACAAAAACCAGCTTTGGTCGCAAAAGAAGTGACAACTGGAACATACATTTAAAGTGTAGTAAATATTCAGGCTTGAAGTAACCATCCTTTTTTTGACTTGGTAAGTACTAGTATAGCATTTATGGTATTGCTAAATTCACTTAAATTCAGTTCTCTGAACTTCAGTTCAGGAGGTCATTAAGTAACTGAAGGCAATCAAGTAACATGAACCTGTAATCAGAAAGAAGAAGTAGTCAGCTCACAGATACTCAGCATTTCCTTCAGCACAGAGCTAATAGAAAGACTTTTCATACTGGCTGCTAACTTAAAGACATGCTGTCAATCCAGAAACATCAAAAAGTAAAAGAGGTTTGTGATTATCAAGCAGTGAAGACAGGCTTTGTGAATACTGCAATAAGTACACTTTTCTAGTAGTATACCAGGTTCTTTTTTTTTCAATAATTTAATAACTGTCCCTTCAGAATCCTCTTCTTACCCAAATTAGAGATGCTACAACTGATTTATGAAGAAAGCTAGTACACTCCTCCCTCCAGGTCCCAGGACTCTGACAGTGACAGAGCGAGAGGCAACGGACGCAAGCTGAAATAGGGGAATTAGACAGAAATAAAAACAAGATGTATATAGGCAGTCATTGGAACAGGCTGCCCAGACAGGTTGTACCATCTCCATCCTTGGAGATTCAGGGATGGAGAACTTGGACCAGAACTCAACTGGCCACAGCCCTGAACAGCCTCAAAAAACACCACCAACAACAAAAATAAATAAATAAAGCCAAACCCCAACCAAAATAAATCCAAACCCAAACCAAAAACCCAACAGCAGAAGTAGAGCACAGATACCAAAGAACCTGATCTGTAAATTGATCTCTCATCAAATTTACAGTTGACACCAAAGTGGAGGGAACCAGTTGATGTGTTTATGGGCAGGTCTGGCATTCGGAAGGGACTAGAGGAATAGGTCACCAAAACATTTATGAATCTCAGCAAGGACAAATGTGAAGTCTTGCACTTGGGAAGGAATAACTCCTTGCAGCACTACAGGGTAGGGACTGACTAGCTAGGGAGAAGGACCTAGAGGGTTTCAGCAGATAGAAAGCTGAACATGAGCCAGCAATGTACTCTGGCACCAAAGATGGGCAACAACATCTTGAGCTTTTTAACAGGAGCATAGCCAGAAAATTAAAGGAAGTGATAACATGCCTTTACTTAGCATTTGTCCTGTTTTGGACCCCAAATCCAAGAAAGATTGATAAATTGGAGAGAGTTCAGCAAAGGGCCACCAAGGTAATCAGGGCATTGGAGAATTTGGCCTGTGAGAATAAGCTGTGGGACTGGGACTGGAGAAGTGATGTGTTTGTGGGGACCTGACTGCAGCCTGCCAGCATCAAGCCATGAGCTAACAGAAGGTGATGCCAGTTGTTGGGGGGAGAAAAGGAAACATGCTTATGTTCAAACAAGACAGGTTCAGATTGAATGTAAGAAAATAAGTTTTTTTTTTCACCATGAGAACAGTCAAGAAATGGAGCAGACTGTCTGGAGAAGTTATTCAATCTCCCTCCCTGTAGGTTTCCAAGGTGCAGCTGGATAAAGCCCTGAGTAACCTGATCTGACCTCTTAATTGACACTTGAGCAGAAAGTTGGACTGAATAACCTCCTGAGAGCCATTCCAACCTGAATTATCTTGTGATCCTGTAAAACAAAGGAACTTGTAAAAGAAAGATTGTCACCACCTTGCAGGAGCTCAAGAAGTGGAACACACCGTGTTTACCACTTTCCAAAACAAATCCATGTTTGAGCAATTTTTGTTTTATTTTAGGGAAAAGGTTGTAAAGACATCTGAGGACTGCCAAAATCAGCTTCAAGACATACCATGTGTACAAATACTGTGTATAGAATCAGTAGTGAGGCTTACCGGTATCTTGTTCATGGAGTAATAAGATTGTCTATTCATATATGCAAAAACAACCTCATTGCTATGAAACTACATCCACTTACTTTTAGGAACAACAAATTCAAGGCTGTTTTTTAGATGAGTTAGTGGAGTTTAGAACCTCACCAAACACTTGGAAGTAATGTCAGATGGTTAGAAATAACAAAGGTCTCAGTTCGTAAGCTAAAATCAAACAAATCAAACAAGGCCCTACATTATTACTAGTACTGAATGATAAAACCTGTAACTTTGACATAGAAAATGACTAAAGGCTAAAGAAGATAACTGATAAGTATAAGGAGATATCTGATTTAGTGTTAAAGGACAAGATATGTGTACAAAACTTGGGCCCATTTTACAAGGCACTGTTGATAGCCAGTGATGACAATACCTATGCCACAGTTTAATTCCATAAGTACTACTGATTTCTAGTAAAGAAAGGCAGTACTCAGTCTGAATTGCAGAACTGGTCTCCCTGCATTAGCTGAATAGGAAAACCAATAGTAGAACACACCCATGTGCATGAGAAACACCAGCCATCAACAACAAACAGGTGGTTCACTATTGAACCACCCATGAAAACTGCTTGTGATCCTAGTATTTAATTTAAAGAGAAAATAGCCCCAGTCTCTCTTGATATAAGCTTCCTTAAGATCTTGCAGTAAAATAATCCATAGTAGACTAGGGGAGGAGGGAAAAGAAAGAAAAACTAATGAAAAGAGGCTGCCTTTTCAGAACTAGGATTTCACACCACTTATATAACATTCGAGCCTTGCAAAAAGCTCTGGAGGGTACTCAAACATTCACCATACAAGAAACACAGGCTCTTATGATTACACTAAAGAAAAATGAATGCTGAATGAATGCATTACTTCTGCAAAATCATTTTCAGCTTCTCAACTATTTAAAATCCATTAACAACAATCATTTAAGTATCACAATACTATTAACATTATAACTGAGATGTGTATGTTTGTTTTAAGTGTAAAGTAAGATTCCTAAAGTGTACAGAAATCATGATGGTGTCACTGCTAAGTGACCATCACTGCTATCCCACCTGATATTCATATTCTGTGTAAGGCTTCAACTGGTCATCTCTGAAGAACGCTGAAGTACCATTGTAAACAAGTACGAGCTCTAAATTTACATGGGCTTGAGATGCCCGCCTTCTGTAAAGTTCGTAGTATAAAATCTTCCCATTGGGCTGTTGTGGGCCAGTCCACAGGACGGAAGACACTGGCTGGAAGCCCCCAGTTCTGGTCTGTATCTCTATGAGAGGGGCGGGCTGTGCTGCCGGTGGTGCCTCCAGCGTCTGTACCGATGCCCACTCGCTGGAGGCACAACCCAGCTCTGTGCAAGCTTGGAGCTGTACCTCATACCTTGGGGAACACAAATCAGGAACAAAGTGGTTAAAACACTGCAAATGCAAATACAGACTCTGCATAAAATGTGAATATATGCGGGGGGGGGGGGGGGGGGGGGTGTCTTAATTTTTCTTGGTCTTTGCCATTTTTGAAAAAGAAATCAATTTGTATCAACTCTGACATACAGATTATATATGGTGCCTCTGTATATCAAAAAGTAAGAACTCTTTTTTTTTTTTTTTTTTTTTCAAAGCAGAGAAGTTAACATCTGCAGGAATCAAGTGATCAAAATTGTTTTAATTTTGATGATATGAGCCAAAATGATGATTCATTTGGAATCATTTTGGATATCATTTGAGAGCTGTATCATCACTAACTTCACTCTATTACTCTTCTCTCTTTGGATTTAGATTAGTTATATGTAAATAGTAGACAGACTTATCAACCATGTAACACACACAAATTATGCCTACACAAATATATACGGAAAGGTCAGGTAAATAATCAAGAATTAGTGGGGAAGACATTATTTCAGTATCAAGTGTGTTCTTTCAGTAGCTGAGTCCGCTCTTTTTCAGTTCAAAGAGGCAAGCATGCTCCTGGTGTGACTCTGCTGATGGTAGCTCAGCTACTCTGCAAGTGGGTTAGCTAGCTAGTCTTTGGTCTCTCCACCCCTAACTATGTTAGCTAAAGCCCTATTTACTCTTGAATGTAGATGGCTTGCAAAAGATTCACAAGAACAATGTTACAGCTTTTGGAGTCTGTAACAGCGTACTGAACCTATATAAATTAAAACCCAGGTCAACCCTACTGCACTTCATCAAGATGATATATAGCTGGGGTTACAATAAATTAACAAACAAACAAACAAACAAACAAAACCCCGTTTTTATCATGTGCATTTTAGGAACTAAAACCCAGCTGTTCAAAAGCTATTCACTTTTAAGCCCAATGAATCACCTTGCAGCATTCATTCAACACGCAAAATGTTCCAGACTTACCTACTGTAGGGTTCTAGCCCTGCCACTATGTATGATCGTCTCACAAAGGAAGTATGAGATGCATCAAAGTCAACTCTTCTCTTTCCCGTTTCAGCAGGCTTGTGGATGGAGACTGTGTAATTTCTAATGTCACCATTTACTTTGATAGGAGGATCCCAGGCCACCAAAATCTCCTTTGAGGACCATGCCTGCAGCCTAGGAGGCAACATCCCAGATGGAGCAGAGGGGTTGGTTTTTATCTGAGCTGATGGGCTGGTCACACTCCCTTGACTGTTATTTGCAGTGACAGTGTAGCTGTACTCCATGCCTGGTGTTAGGGTGAAATCAAGATAGCGAGTTTCCAGACCTGAGTAAATGAGAACACCATCCCTCCTTAGCTCGTAGCTTGTGATTTTACCGTTGGGGTTAGCTGGACTTTTCCACGTGATTTCAATTGACTCTGAGCCCATGACAAGCAGCCTGGGAGCTTCCATGTTTAATGGTGGGGCCTCCATAGTCATTACTGACTGGAATATACTTGATGTGCAGCCCCCAGCAGTACAGGCAACCAGTGCAAAATCATACTGTGTGTACGGCTGCAGATTAGAAACCAACATCTGCAAGTTTTTGCCAGGATAATACTCTTCATTGTTTATTTTCAGTATGTACTTGGTGATATCTCCATTTTGTATTTGGGGAGGTGCCCAGGATGCATTAACCTGTGTGGCACTGACAGCCTGCAGAGATGGTGGATCCACTACTGCAGGAGCTGCTTCCAGTGTCCGTATTACAGCTGGTTCGCTGGTAGAGCAGCCGCCCATTGTACAGGCAACTATCGCATAACTGTACAGCGAGTAGGGTAGTAAGTCTTCATCAGTGTAGTTGAAGGTAGCAGCATCGAAGCTGAAAGGATACAGAGTGTCGTTTTTTAGCAGCCTGTATGACTGAAGAATACCATTGGGCTGTGCTGGGGCAGCCCATGAGATGAGTACCTTGTGGGGGTTATCTGATACTAAGGATAACCTAGGGGCACTGAGACCTTTTGGGGCAGTTTGACTGGTCCTTGCCACAGTCCAAGAGCTGTCAGTGTAGCCTGCTGCATTCCAGGTGCGTATTTTATATTCATACCTTGTCCATGGCTGCAAACCTTTATCATTATATACGAATGCATTACTTTCAGTGTTATATTCTGTGAAAACAATTTTCTCATCTTCCATTGTTGCTCTGTACCCCGCAGCATTTTCTTTTGCGCATCTGTGAATAACTTCATAGCGAATTATTTTTCCATTTGGATTAATTGGCTCCAACCAGCTCAGCTCAATGTTGGTAGCATTCACTGCCTGGATTACAGGTGCCATCTGAGACAATGGAGGTGCTTCATCTGTTCGGATCAGCTGGGGCAGAGAACGAGTGCAGCCTGCTGCATTGCAAGCTTCCAGTACTAATGTATACATTGTGTACGGCTCAAGGCGCCTAAAGAGGAACTGACGAGATAAACCGCTATATTCCAGGTTGTCATCACTGAAAATATTGTAGGTCTGAAAAAAAAAAGAAAAAGAAAAGAGAAAAAAGAATTTAATAGAGAGAAGGGACAGAAGCCAGGATAAAAGGACAAAAACCTATAAATTAACAATGTTCAGAAACAACCTGTAGATGAGACACCTTAATCTTTGCAATAGGGTAAGGGCTATTACCCAACCATCCAGTATTTGACTTCCTTACTAGTAACAAACACCACACAAACAGATCATTGGTATAAAAACAATGATTTCATCCTGTTTTCTTTTTTTTTTTTATTTCATTTTGGATGTAGTAATAAATCATCTAGTGACACTTTTCACTATGCCTGTTTGTTACCAAGTTTCATTGCCAGGCTTTCCTAAGCTAGCACAAAGCTTCTTGCAGACTAACTATAGCTTTAAAAACTGGTTAACTAACATTTTAAAAAGAAAACAAATAAACAACAAAAAAAAATCCTAAAAACAAAACAAAACAAAACTGTAGTAACAAAGTTTGCAGGTACAGGTTTACAATCAGATGAAACCATTATGTTAAAAAATGTCCTGAATTTCAGAACAGCATTCTGTCAGAGCCAGGGTTTCTAGAAATGCATTTTGGCGATGTCTAGAGTAAGGGGAAAGGCTAAAGCTAGCTCAGACAATGAGCTTTCATGCATAGCTTTCTACCCATTAAAAGAACAGTTTGGTTCACTGTAAATGAACTTTTGCAGTCAGGGGGTAGCACAGGAATGTTAATTATCATTTGAATATAACCACAAGCAGAGTGTGCTCACAGAGTGCCTTGTGCTTACGTAGGACTTCCGTCTTATTTTAAAGTATAATGCATTTGACTGAGTCCTTTTCAGAAAAAAAAAAAAAAAAAAGTTTTAATTTGATATTCGGCATTTCCCTCTTCTTTTTTTTTTGAAAGAATTGTCAAGCAAAGTGTCAAGACAGAGCTTACCTTAATTACGCCATTGGGTTTGGAAGGCTCTGACCATTTCAGCAACAGAGCTCTGCCGTTCTCTTTCTTTTCCACAGTGAAGTTGCTCAGGCCACTGGGTGAAGCTTCCAGTGTGCGCACAGATGTCCAGGGGCTTGAAACCTGTCCGGCATTGTTTACAGCTACAACATGAATATGATATGTTGTGAAAGGTTTCAATCCAAATAAATGAGCCTGATGCTTTGTTCCCTGAAGCAAGAATACAGATGTTTGAGTTAGTTAAAAAAGTAATCAGCATCTGTGCTTTATGTCACTTGGAAAATGAGGTCTCAGCTCTGGGTCTCTTCTGACCGCTTTGCAGAATACCCCATCTGGTTATCAGCTTTTTTTTTTTTTTTTTTTTTTTTTTGGTGGGTTTCCATAGCTGAACCCTGAAAAGAAACTCTTAGGAAATTCAGAAATATTTATCATTATGGTGGAGCCTTTGGAGCTGAATTCTGGGGAGTCCTGCAGAGTCCAAACCTCAGCTAGCAAACAGCTCAGTGCTTGTTCTGCATGCATTAAGCTTTGCTCAGGGTATCAGAGGGCTTGATACTCTGATGGCACATATTGTAAAATGTGGTATACAAGTGGTTCTTGCCTCTACAGAACCCTTTCATATCACACATCTCGTGTGCAGGATGACATTTGGCAGGCACGCCACCACGTTCCAGTTACTCAGAGCGTTGCAATCTGGAGAGACAATGGTGTTTCCAGGAGCACGATCTCATTTCCTTACTGAAAACAAAACCCATAAAAGCGGGGTGAAAAAAATGACTGGACAGAGAGAGAGAATAAGCTGTTTTTGATATTTCTGCTTTGTCAGGAAGGCCCATGAGGCAGAGCAGAGGCTGGACGGGAGGCACACAGCTGCCCACAGCGCCCACCATAGCACAGGGACAAGCCTTTCTGGAAGAGCCGGGGCCCACTGCCTCCATATGGGAACCCTGTTGAGCTCAGGGCCATGCAGGTGGGTGAAGGATGGAGAACAGCCATGGGGAGAAGGGACCACTGGCACTGTGGCTCGCCCCGAACAGCATCTGAGAAGGATCTGAACTGGCCTGGGCATGAGGCAACCCCACCCTCAGCACCACCGAGGAAGGCAACATGTCCGCAGCACTGCTTCCAACAGCCATGGAAGGAAAGGTAGCTAACAAAGAAGGTGAATGGCACGTTTCAGTACGAGACTCTTCAGACTTATCTCATCACAGCAAGAAAAGGGATCCGCTGATCACTGATTTATTTTAATTCCATTTTCAGTTATGCTTTTGCATTAATTACATAAGATATGAAGAAGGGGAGGGCAGGAATTCAGCTTCCTTCATGTGGCAGAAAGCTACAGTCAATTTTCCTCCTTCAGTAAGTTGTATTAAGTTGTTAAATGCTAACACTTAGAATCGTTTAATATTTAAACATTTGTTAGGCGATCAGACTCAGAAACAAATTTTAAAGAAATATTAATTTCTTTTTTTAAATATTAAAAGTTAGGTCATCAATATTTAAATAGTTATTTCCTCACAACAATGAGTTAGTCTTTTAGATAAATATAGCACAGCATTTGAATGACCATTATGAATATTAAAGCTGAAGATGCCACAAGTACAGATTATAAACATACTTTTCTGATAAATGATTCCTTTTTCTGTTAAACAGGGCAAACACTAGCAAGATTAATAATGCAAAAAAGTATAATTCTTTGTTAGGAATTCCCAGTCATCACTGCCAAAAAAGCGTAAGCTCAAATGCAAATAGCAATCACCTCGAACAGATTATATATAAAAAAGCTCTGGCTGCTGTGGGACATTTAGAGATATCTTTTGTCATAAGAAACATGGAAAGCATGTGGGCTATAAAACAAAAACATATGTATATTGTCAATAGCAGCACCTGTTCAATTACAGTTTATTTCAGTATGGAGAATTTTGTTCAGCCCCTAGATGGCAATACTATCAAACACTTTTTGTAACATGAGTGCTTAATGATTAACAATGTGCGTTCAGTCATCCAACATACTCAAGGCAGCCATTAAAAAAATAACAAAACTGATTTCATTATAGATTCTTTTAATAAACATTTATGGCTTAGATCTTTGAAAGTGGAAGCGTTCAAACTGCCATAGCCAAAAACCTATAAGGCCAAATGCAAAATTATGAACTGCAGGTTAAAGAACAGAGCTCGTATTGAAGTTCATGCTTAGCATAAAAATCTGGCATCAGAAATTATGTTGGCACAAAACATGATTAAAATTAGCTTTACAATTGGATGTGGTCTGTATTAATAGTTTTTATGAGGACAGTTATCTATTAGGTTTTCAAAACAGAACTTTCAAAAGACTAAAATTTACATTCCATGGTTCGAGGGTGGAGGAGGGAGGAAGGGAGCATGCCACATTAAATTACTGCCCCTGAACCGTTACACATGGACTCTCAGAAGGTACAAACACATCATTACAAACGTTGTGCAAAAAGTAATGGCCCAGCTTTCTTATCACCTCCATGATCAGGGTGTGCTTTTCTGACAACAGTGCTGCAAAACACTTGTTTTTTATTATTTTTAAACAGAAAAATGGCATGTTTTTCATCACACTGTACAGTCTTCCCAGTAAACCCTAAGATTTAATTATTTACAATCCTCACCACCCTTTGAAATGAAACAAGGATGGAGGGATTTCCTTGCCTGCAGTTCACCGTGTTCTCTGGAGACTGCTAAACCATTCCTTCCAGGGATGACTTTTATCCCTGGCTCCTATAGATACTTCTTGAAGAGCAAACGGTTTACATGTATTTTTGTTTTGTTTGGTTTTGAAGTAAGCTCAGGGGACGTCCTCCCAGAAAACGAAGCCATGCTTTCTCCCCCTACTCTGCTGCCATTGCCATCTGTGAATTTACTCAGCTCAGAGGCTGAACCTAAAAAGAGGATGGATGGCAGTTTGAATGATTAATTTTAAGAATTATGTAGTATTCTAGCCTAGAAATACCAGCCTGCTGGAATGGTAAAATACAAATAGCAAAAAAAACACAACAGTTTGCAAAGGATAGCCCTCTGGCTTCAATGGACAGCTGCACAGACTTAAACAGGCGCAGGATCACAATCCTTGCATGGAATATTCTCCTAGTCTTTGTTTGCAAAGCCATGAACTCATATATCCCATGTTTACACACTGCTAACAGGACAGATTTCATTTACCATTAAAAGCAAGCCAACAAAATAAAATTTTAATGCAAACATTAAGATGTTCGTAGCCCAAGACTGACTGACCATGAAAACCCATGGACTGCAATCCCAAGCCCTCCTTTCTCTGTCGCCTGTTGTGAAGCAGTCTCACTCATTCAGCCATTAAATTAAGAATAACCTAGCAAACATTTAAGTGTGTGCACTCTCACACTCCTCCTGTAAGGCCCATTCTTTTAAAGCAGACATTACAGACATGGACTCCTGAGGCATCCCATACTGCAGCCCAGAGCCCAGCTGTGAACCATCCCTAGGCTTGTCCCATTCTCTTTGGTGGCACTGACAGCATCTCCACTACTCAATGCAAGACAGCACCTTTGCTTTTGTTGTGTAAAATGATTTACACGCTGCCAGTGGCAGCATAAGCTGTTAGCAACAACAAACACACTCCTTGGTTAATTCCACGGCTCTAACTGTAAATTAGGATAAAAGTTATTTAAAACAAAACCTTGTTTTAACACATTTTCAAAGAGTAAAACAAGAGAACATGAATCATGAATAATATATCCAGCAAGATTTGCTTCAGATTGCCTTTTTTGTTTGTTTATTTTTAAATTCATGAGCACAGAAGTCACTTAAAGTCTGGAAGCAGATCAGCATACTCTTTCATGCTGCTCAAAGGCGACAGCACCCAGGATGCGAGGTGCTTGCCCATCCCCACCACCTTGTGCCCAGGTCCTCCTGGGCACGGGAAAGGCTGCACAGCCGTCAGGAGTCTGAGAGGTTTACACTGCCTACTGTGATTGCTGCTGACTACTTGAAGTGCCCCTAAGGTGGCAACAGGGTCAAGAGGTCTTTGTAGGTTGGAAATGATCAAAAATTAGCATTGATCTGCAGCTGTCAATAATACTCTCTGCAGGTGGACTCCCTGCACAAATGTTTAAACTGCATAAAACTACACAACCTAGTCATCTTTGAATCTATTGATCTGATGAAGAAGCACTTTCCAGTGTTGTCACTCAGGCTTTTCCTCTTTTTTTCAAGGCAGGCCAGTTTACCCAGGTGCCCAGGTCTCAGGGCACGCATTCCAAACCTGATGGTCACATCAGAAGAACCCTGAACCTCTCAAGAGCTGCCCAACATGTAGTTTTGGTATCTACCTCTTCAGGGGTCATCAACATTCAGCAAGTCATCACACAGTTGTGTCAAAGTGAGGCTCTGGTTTCTTCTTTCTCCGTGTTGTCTCTTGGTACAGTAGCCCCTATTCAGCAGGTATCTTGGATATCTGATGGAAAAGCTAACTCATTTTTTCTGTGAGTCTCTAATTAAACTTGGTGACATCGGAGACGACCACAGTGCTATGGTACTGGTGGTACAGGAATCCAAACTTGTTATTTCATAACTCCCAGCCATAAATAATGAAAAGGTAATTCACGGTGACATTCCCTTTTCTATACAAGCAGAGATGCTGAACTCTCCCTGGATAAGGGAGGAGGAACCTATGGTCTCCTAGTATTCAGAACATTAGTCCAACCATTCTTCAACGTGAGTTTTCAATTTCTCCATCAAGGAATCCAAACGGATTCCTCTACAAGTGATAGAAATGGCTGGGAATATTTCGGGTTTTAGGAAGATCCTCAATTCATCCTCACCTTTGACATTATCTGTTTTGCCAGTTCCCCAACTTATCTGGATCCTTTCCATTTTCTGCAAAGCACTGTGAGTACTTCCACTTTGATGAACCTCTGATGTTAATGCTTATTTCCCAGCGTACTTCTTAGCCCCTGCCTTAACCCTCATAATTGCAGAATTCTTACTCATTTGCAACCCCTAACTTACCCTTTGGGTTGCCTTCCTTCTCATGCTTGTATCATGTACACATTTTTTTTTCTTTTTTAAAGTCTACTCTAGGCCTAAAGCCTTATGCTTAAATTCACAAGGATATAACTTACAGATACACAGGTAATCTATGACTCCACTCCTTCCTCTAGCAGTGTGGACTGGAATATAAATTATTCCCAAGATAGCACTGAAAAATCTTAAAGGTAAAGCAAACAGAAACTAATGTGTTACTTATTTTGTCAGAAATTATCTTGCCTAAAAGTGACCAGAATTTCCATTTTACCAGAAATTGATCTTGCACTATATATTTTCCTCCCCATTTGTGTAAAAAATAATTTTAGATTTTTCATTAAGATATTTGGTAAAACCAGCACATTCACTTCAAAAAAATTACATTTTAAGAACTTTGCATTTTGTTTTAGAATTTTAAAAGTGCCTTTCAACACCTATTTTTCATTTTAAATCATTACTCTAAAAATTGATGTTACCCTTCAACAGCAGTAACATGTACTACACTGGTGGTGATTTTTATGTGTAAATTATTATAGCACATAAAAAGCAAATATTATAACAGAAAATGAAATAAACATTAAAAAAATTGTTTAAGTTTGCAAAACCAGAAGTTACATTAGTAACTTAGTAAATGTAAAATAATTTTTAAATATTTTTTTGTCAAAGGAGTATTCTTCCAAATTGTCTTTGGCTGAGATGAAAAGGGAATCATTCTTTCCCAGACTGAGATGGGTCAATGCCGTCTTTTCTTTCTGCAGTGGCTAGCAAATTATATTAAAGGATTCATTGTATTTGAGCTTGCTTTTTTATTTAGCAAATTAATTTTTTTAAAATAGAGGTTTTCTTTTACAAAATAAAGCACAAAAAGGCCAGGAAATGTCTTCATTGAAACATAGGCTTCGATTACATGCTCATAAAATATTCTTTCCTTGAGACTCCTGACAAACTTAAATGTTCTGTTTGTTTGTTTGTTTGTTTGTTTCAACTTTGAGATTTTTATTTTATTTGTTTTTAAAAGCAATGGTAGTGTTATCTACATCAGATAACACTAGCTGGTTACCCTGCAACTCTGTGTGCCTGTCCTTTCTTAGGAGTACCATGCTAACAGCTTTTTATTTAATAAAAAACTCATTTGCCTACCCTGTTCCACTCAGCACATAATAGTGATTTTGTATGTTGATACTCCTACAGGAGTTTGCAGACTATGCCAGTGAGAAACCTTGAGAAAAAGCAGTAATCTAAGAAGTTTAAAGAAGTCTGCAAACCACAACAATTAATACCTGATGTACAAGTATTACATTGCAATTCCTTTTTCTGCTTCCTGGCAGAGCATGTGAGGAACTGTGAATTGCACACAGATGAATCTGTCGAGTGGTGCTGGTGCTCATTTTCACAGCAGACAGCTTTCTTTCCTGGCACACCTGGACATCTGGGGACGTGCTGCAGCCTCAGCAGGAACCGCTGTCCCCAGCTTTGACTTGAAAATAAAGCACCAAAAAGAAAACGAGTAGGCATTGCATAGCAGAATGACTCCAAGTACATTTAGCCAGCTGCATTCTGTCACTATTCTGACTTTTTGGAAGTAGTACACTTTTAAACCACCAGCAATGTCACACGTTGTATGGTAAAACTTCAAAAAAAAACCTCTTTGGGCAAAGTCAACACTTCAGTAGCCCATTCCATGTCACTTCTGTAAGGTTTTCTTTTCTTTTTTTAACATAAGGGCAAACATCTTATTTAAAATTCATCTAACATCACTGAGTGCCATCTTCTCAAAAATGTATTTGCAGCTGTAATATTTGTCTAATTTATACTAAGAACTGTTGAAATCAAAAAAGATATTTTTCTGCATGACTAAATAAGTCAGATAAGCCAAAATATCAATGACATGACATTTCACTACAGACACTGTCTAAAGGGTGATGTCAACATTTTTTTCCTAACATTAATATTTTATCTCTTACAACACTCACAAGACCTACTGTATAGTAAGCCAATATTTTCACACCTTCGTGGATTTTTTCCCCACACTTTTTCACTTGTAACTGTTTATTATTCCTTGTAATGAGAAAGTGATGGAGACAGAAAGATAAAAACTGAATACCTGACAGGACTGCTTACCTCAAACTTTGCTTTGTTTAGTTCAAATCTGCAATCCTTACTTTCACTGAGTGAGACTTTTTGCTTTAAATAGTAATTTTGGATATGAAGAAAGACTAAGTTTCTCTTCAAAATAAGAGAGGCACATAAGAGAGGCAATATGGTGCAAAAAAAAAGATATATATATATATTTATTTGAGATTCAAAAAAACATGAGAAAAAGTACCTGAAGCCCAATGAAAACCAGTTGCATGCTTAATCTGGAATATGCACGTACTCATCAATACACTGCAGAACAGGCAACGTGTCAAGTCTGCCTTGGTTACGAGAGGAAGGAGAATCACCCTTTGGGTGTGACCTGGGAGAGAAATGTCACCTCAGGGAAGCTGAAGGGCTGGCAAAGGCAAGCACAAACTCTGGCTGGGGTTTATACCTCTGCAGTTACAACCAATACATTCACACAGACAAACTCCAGGAGTATGTTTAAGGCAATACCACAGGTCATGGTGCTACTGCTTGTGAACATGGAGGAGCAGTGTTCCTCCAGCTTTTGTTCTATGCCATTTGTGGCCATGGCATGAGAAAGGAAAACCATGGCTGCTCTAACAAAGTGGTTAGAGCCTAAGGGCTCAAACCTGCAAGTGGTAGGGGAATTATATCCCTTGAGTATAAAGGATGCTAATGTCATAGTTTTCCTAATAAACCATATTTTCAATTTGATTTATTGGCCAGAGTGATGCTTTTGTCAGAACGAACACAATTGGGACTGCCGTATCAGTGCTGCTCGTGTTTTCCCAGCCTCATACCTTTTTTTCTATCGATGTCCAGAATGGCAAGTGTTGCACACAATTTTATAATTTTAAGTCAATGCAATGAAACCATGAATGTTTTTGTTGTTATCCATAAAAAAGGATACTTTGTACACCTGAACTTTTTATCTCGAGGTATCATGTGGCAATCAGTTTTGCTTCACTGTAGAAAGAATGTGCCCTTGTCATTATCAAATGTTTTGCCTTCTGGTTTTATTTGAAGTTTTTGCTATTCAAGCATTCACATTGCCTTTCTAGGACATTCATGACAACATATATCTGTGCCATAAGCCTTCTTCCTTAGCTCCTTTCAAATTACATCATATATGATATTATAAAGATAAGTGTCTCTGGACTCTTTAAAACTTCTCTCATCTGATCTTAAAACAAACTGGGCGTAGTATCATGTGATTGTTATTTTCTGTAAAATGTGAAAACGTTCACTACGGTTTTGCTGTATAGGGTTTATATAGGTGCATAGACTATGTATGGTGCACACGATTTTCCTCTGTAAAAAAAAATTATTTACCATTTTTTTCTTTGCACAGCTCAACAGCCATAATGGGAAAAAGAAATGAAAAGAGGAAAAAAAATAGTTTGAAGAAAATCTTTACGGGGATTTGTACAAGGACAATCTGAATCCTAATGCAGATTGCAGGTGAACTCCCACATCAGTTTCCTTGAAAATGCCACTGAATGTCAGTTGTGCTCCATAAAATTAAGACTTTGCAGTTATATATGACTTTTCATCCCAGGATCTCACATCATGCTACAAGCATTAATTAATTAAGTCTCAGAATATCCCCTTGTGTTACTGTGTGCAGCTTCAGGAAACTATCATGATTGTTTTAGATCCCATTTTACACAGGTACAGCAGACGTGTCATATTATTGTTAAGTGCAGGCTTATTTTATTCCCTTTTCTCAATCATTCTGAGTCCTTGTCTCGTTCACCCAACACTTGCAAAAAGAGCAGTTCTAACTGCTGCTAAGTAGAGGAAGATAACACAGCCTCAAGGCAATTCACAGCTTTAAATCCCTGCTTTCTGCCAACACAATGGAAAATAAAGGCAACATTTTAAAGGAGACTAAAAGGTTTTTACTTCCCACTGTTTTATTCTTTTTTCTCTGCCCTGTACCAAACAGTCCATGCTTTTCATTCCAACTTTTCCTGCTATGTGTGTTATCATTTCTGAGAGATAATAAAAGGTAAGCAGAAATAATTTATTTAGGGCTACATTGTAAAGGCCAATGATTAGTCTGAATCTGTAGCTAAACTTAAAATTTCACCCTTCAATTTGACACTCATGCCTAGCAGAAGGCCAGAAGTGGCTTATGCAGATCGGGATGCCCGCTCACTCTCCTGTAGCTAGGGGAAAGCTCAGGCTTTACTCTTTTGAGTATTAGCAGAGGATATTGATTGGACATATATTTATGTGTACACTTTGAGGCCATACTCCTCAGCAAAGCACAGCTTCCCATATAAATACTGACAGGTTCAGCAGCAGTCTGACACCTTCCTTCCTGCACCTGCAGGAAGTTTGGAGGAGGGCGTTGCTGCAGAGGATCCCTGCCCCTACTGGTGCTAGTGGAAAACCTCAACAAGTAGCTTGAATAGCCCATGAGACCAACGGTAAGAGGAACAAAAACCTTGTTTTGCTGTTGCAGCTACCATGGACTCTGCTGCTGCTGACATTAACAGTAATTTGAAGACTCAGAATTAACTCTACACCAAGAGAAGAGATGAAATGATGGCAACGAGAAGAAAAAGTGGCTGTACAGCTTTGTGAAATGACAGAAAGAGAGGCTGCTTACAGGTTTAGTGTCTTGAAACCAAGTGAACCTGGTGGATAGATGAACTTCCAGACGGATCTTCCTAGGATCATACAGACACAGGCCTAACTTAAGCCTCCTGACGCACACACACTGACATTAAATTCATATCCATACACACAAAAGCAGACAGGTAAAACTGCTACAGAGTTAACAGAAAAAGCAGCTAGCTGGCATTACTTTTAAATGTTAATATATAAATAAAACTAAATATTTGACTATGTCTTTTCATGTTTTTATACATCCATTAAGACCCTTCCAGTGTGGCTTGGGCTTCTCAGTGCAAGACTTTTGCCAAATGAGAAGTCTGAGCTACTTGTGACTAATCAGGAAAGAGACAAAAGACATAACTATTGAAAGATTACTTGATAACTACTGAAATAAAAAGGGTTTCGTTCAGATTCTTTATTTTCCTTGGATATTTAAATTACTTAGGGAATTTAAATAAATCACTAAGCCAACAGGTATATAGTAAAGCTTAGTACAAAACAAATTGTGCTGGTTCCAGAATTGAGAGTGCCTTTACAGCAAGTTATTGACTCCAGCATATTAACTTGTAAATCCACTAGTTTCACCTTATCATCTATTGATCAGATGCACGTACGTGTGTTATAAGTGAGCAATCCAAAAATAAATTAGTAGAATTTAATCATTTTGGACCAGACTTGTCACAGCTCCTACATTTAGACACAGAACCTGCATAGCTAGTGTCCCCAGTATCTCTCTGTAGTCTGTGCAGAGAAAGGGAGGTTTCTCCAAAGGAAAATCAGATGCTTATGTTTAGCTTCTGTTCTGAATAGACCTTCAGAGAGCTTCACTCTCAGAACAGATTAGACAGCCTAGCCCACTTTAGCAATCTAAAATAAGTTTTTTAGAGGTCAAAGCTGCAACTTTTTCTTAAGTTCACATAAGACTCAACATTTTCTTTCTTCTTAAGGTAAAAAAAAAACTATAGCTTCAAAAGTTAAACTGCAGCTCTTCCAAATCACTTCAAAAATCCACTGAAGTTTTGTTATGCTTTCTCAAGGCTCCTGAATCTGGGTTTTCATGCCTAGAAGACCAAAACTGTGTATGTAGATAGCATTCAACAAGAACACAGACTGGGTTTAGTTAACCTATAACATTGAAGAAAACATCCCCGATCCCCTGACTTCCATACTTTAGCGTATTGAGTTTATGTGGCAATGTTTTGGTAGCTGGGAAGCTGAAGGGGTAGCTTGTGGGAGCAGAGATCTGCAGCTGTCTCCATGTCAGACAACATCAGTTCCAGGTGGCTCCAAAAAGGACTAACTGCTGGGCAAAATTGAGCCAGCCAGCATCTCAGGTGGTGCCTCTGTGATAAGGTATTTAAAGAAGGGTAAAAAAAATGCTACATAGCAGCAGTGAGAGGAGAGGAAAAATGTGAAAGCAGCAGCTCTGCAGACACCAAAGTGAATGAAGAAAGAGGGAGGACGAGGAGGTGCTCCAAGCATGGAGTAGAGATCCCTCTGCAGGCTGTGGAGACCATGGTGAAACAGCTTGTGCACCTGCAGACCATGGAGGATCACACCAGAGCAGATCTCCACACTGTAACCCATGGAGGAGCCCATGGTGTAGCAGGTGGATAAGACCTGAAGGAGACTGCAGCCCATGAAGTGCCCATGGAGGAGCACCAAAACTTCCATTAACACCCTCAAATCAAATATCATTATGGGAGTTTGATAACAAAAAATTGAAAGTGCTTGATGATTCTACATGGAGCCAGAAAGTCAGAAAAATGCAGTACACTGGAGAGCTGTTGCAAGTTTTTGTCTCAGAGATGTTCTGTTTTAAAGCCATGTGTTCTCAGCTGAATTTGTACTCAAAGGGGGTACTCTACTGAGCACCAAACCAAATACAGCTAAAGCCATTGTGTTACCTGTTTTTTCTTTTTCTCATTTGCACTGTCTTTGTTCAGTCGTTTAGGCCAGGACTTTCAAGTAACATTAAGCACAGCACTTAAATATGTCACTGTCTTAAGCTACAGCTATAGTATAAATCTAATGATCTATTGGTACATCCTGGGTCTAGCATTTCTAGCAAAGACTAGCATTAGAGAAAATCTAAATTATCATCTGACTTGAGCCCCCGAAGAGAAAACAATAAAAAATAATTTTATGATGCCATAATGACAAGAATAATACTTCACTTCCATTGTGAAGACGTCTTCCAGATTTCTCATTAATTCTTTTTTAAAGCCTATTGAAATGTAAGAACTCTGCAAAGTTTCATTCATTTTGTTTGTGCACAGTAAAGTTTTCTTTATAGCAAGAATACAGAAAATTTATCACTGCAAGGAATCTACTTCCCTCACTCTCTTTTTATATTAAATCTGCATTTGCAATTCTGATTTTGTGAGACAATTGTAAACTTGGTGCCTTTGTGCAGCCACCAGAATAGTGTTTCTGCAGTGCACAGAGGATTCTGCTCAGGCTAGGAACTCAGCTTGGGATGGGAAAAAAAGAATCAATGCATTCAAACTTGCAGTAAATGGATTTCATATAAAAATACTTGGAGAAAAATACAGAAGCAAAATGAGTAATGATTTGCAGTGTTTCCTAGTAGATTAAGTAGATACTGGTGCCTCTCTTCATCTTCCCGTTACAACGATACGACTCCTCAGAGACCTTTTGGCACACACAACATGCACTCCGGGTGTCTCATTCAGCTGGACCATACCCCAGCAGTAACATCATTTACTACATTAGTGCTCTGTGACCACAGAAGTGTTTAGAAGACACTTGCTCTACATAAAGAAAAAAGGGAGGCAGCCATGGGTTTGTTATTAAAAAACAAAAAACAAAAAACATCCTGCAGCTGCAAAGCCAAGGAGCTTAGGGGCTTAGGGGAGGATCCTGTGCTGCAAGTCCACCTGTGGCTCTTGCAGCAGTCATAGCTTGTCTTAAGAGGGCATCGAGGGCATCTAAGTTTGTGTTTGTTTCCCAAACAAAGTGTGTGTATGCTTTGTCTGCATACCAACACAGCCCTCAGTAATTTAAGACCATTAAAGAACATAACCTGACTGGAGTCCTGATTGTTGTAAGGACTCCACAGAGTAACTGGAAGTAGAAACAGCACCTAAAACATCTAAAAAAGGAAGAAGTTTTCTAGTAGACCCTCACGATGGGAGTTAATTCTTGCTCCTTACCTCACTGGTCACAGTCTGTCAACACGTTCTTAGAAAGGGAGGCTTGTGAAAGGAAAGGAAGGGAGGAGGAAGCAGTTTCCACAGGTTTGGTGGAGGGAGTAAAGCAGCCTGCAGCTGCCAGAGGCATAACAGATAAACTTTGATGGCCTAAAGTCTGTAACATGGCACCTGATAATAGGGTGAGAATTTTTTTCTCTGAATCTGGTAGCAGCTTTGGTGGGTGTTCTTTCAGACAGGGCTTCACAAGAAACAACCTTCTCTCCATCCTTATAATTCTTCTTGACACTCATAAAGCAGTTTAATGAGCTCATATCTTCCTAATCTTCCAGCAAGTCAGATGCTGATGGAGGGACAGAGACTTTATTTGATGAATGCTAAAGGAATGGATTTAAAATTACAATATAGCTTTTACAGTTAAACAATAAAATACATCCATTACGGGGTGCATGTGAGGAGAGTACAATACACCCAGATATTCCACATCCCATTTGTCATGCCTTTCTATAACTTTGGTCCTTAATTTTGGTAACTTAAGTTTGGTAACTTAAGTTCGAGGTGCAGAGGGAGATACTTGTACTTTGTGATGGGACAGTCATAAATGGGACTTTATTTCCTCCCTAACGCAGATTACACGTATGTAAACTGCTACCAAGTGTTGTACTTAAGATGTCTTCAGACTACTGTCCTCACAAGTCTACTGCTTTTGCCTTTGGCTTCTTTAAAAACAGAACCAACCAACCAACTAACCATGAATTACTTGTGTTTTGGTGCTTTCATCTGTGATCACGATGGTACTGAGACGCTGGATGGACAGATACAAAGTCTGTTCTGAACTTTATTGAATATGATTAACTGCGTGGTTCTGGGTGAATTTAAATTTGTCAAGAGTAAAAATCCCCTGTCATCTGTTCTCTATTCCCAAAGTCAAGTGAGATCTTCATAGGATTTCAGAAACCACAGCTCAGAAACGACACTAGTTTTGAAGACAAATGTGAGAGCTGTCTGTCAGCTCATTCACTGACCAGCCAACCAAGTCAGCTAACTCACTGTCTCCTTTTTCCATTTGTCTGTTCAGCATCACATACTGCTGTTTTCAACA
>NC_140125.1:21207338-21335542 GCF_964035555.1 Netta rufina
TCCCTTGAGTCAGCTGGCTTTTTTTTTTTTTTTTTTTTAAGAAAAAGGGGTAGAATTCTGTGTTTATTAAATTTCACAAAGCTTGTAAAAATTACATATGAAGTATAAGCACTGTCACTTCTAGGCCAATTTCAATACAAGACCTTGTCTGTGGACAGGAGTGGGGCAGGGAAGTAGGGTGAGGGTGGGGAGAAGCCTTTTTAATTTTCTGCTGAAGATCTCCTGTATCTGTAGCTGTTGGGCATGACCCTAGGGATTTTAGGAAGCTGCCCTATGACTTTACCAACAAAGAGAGTTATCTTGGAATCGCCTGATATTTCCACATAAGAATGTTGGTTAAGTGTGAATTACAGTCTAGTCAAATCCAGTGAAGGATCTTTAAACACATATCTGATTTGAAAAACAGCTGTACATACTGCCCAGCAAATTTCCTTCTCCATTTTTATTTCCTACTTATATATGAAAAACCATCTGCAGCTTACCAAAACCTTATTTTTAAAGCAGTGTTAGTGCAGTCAAACAGAACATGACACAGAGGGAAGAATATATCCCTTATATTATATCTTCTTATCAAATTATGCTTTAGAAGGTGACAGTTTGTGGGCATGTTCAGTTTACTTTAACTTTACAGATTAAAAAACATCCTACCAGTAGTGTTTTTCTAGTTTTCTAAGCTTGTTCTCACTTTCACAACTCAAATACAAGACATACAGAAACACATTGTAAAGAAAAGCATGAATAGAAAGCACAAATAAAAAGCACCCGTATAGAGAAACAGAATATGGAGCATATATACAATCTCATTTTAGGCATCTATGTTTAGGCTTTGTCATGGAGTCACCTATTCTCTTATCACTGCAGCTGCACAAACTATTTTCACCACTTCCAGACTGCTGCCCAACACCACCTTTCTGTCACAGGTTACCATGTTTTAAATCTGTCCACCTGTATAATCCCATTGCCCTTACTTTCTTCCATTGAGTGGGTTAGGAAAGACCAGCTGATTAATCAGTTTAAAATCAACCACCTTCTTTGGACTGACACATACCACTAGGAGCACAGAAGTATACCAGAAGTAAGCAGTCTAGTGTGAACAGCTGCAGACCACAGGTGGTAAATGCCCATGCCTTAGTTCTGGAGGTTTCACAGTTATGGGGAGGTTCGTGCTCCAAACTACATTAGATGCCTTAAGTCAGACATTGTAAATATCCCTCAGAAGACCTGATTATACACGTTTCACTCAGCAAAAATGACCTGTGGGAGGGGTGAAAACTGGATCCGGCACAAGGAGAAACCCAAGGATAAAATACACCAGCTATTTCCAAATAGGGAACTAATTTCTTTGTAGAAAAAAAAAAAAAATTACCTATTGATCTAGACACTCTGGTCTTGTCAATTGACTTTCTCTGTGGCATAAACTGACTCCAGGAACTTCACAGGCAGATGATGGTATTTGAGCAGTCTAAAGACCACTCTCACTAAAGACCAGCACGTGGCTCCACAGATTCGCTTTGCAGTTCATCATCCACCTGATGCACACAACCCTTGGGAAGTGGGACAGGTTGAACTCCAATCTAATACTAAATGTAGTCACTGAAAAACGTGTTAGTAACTGGAATGACCCAGAAACAGTTCTAAAATTAAGGTTAAATACAACAACAACAACAACAACAACAAAAAGAATATCCCGTATATTATGAAGAAAATGAAGAAACTTTTGATTATTTCTTTGGGAATTGAAGTCTTATTTCACAAAGCAAACTGACAAAGAAAAATTTAGTTGTAACTTAGAGTATGTTTGAAGAAATAGTGAGAAGAACAGAAAAAGATACAAAGACTGTGAAATAGCTATAACTCCTGAAAGAGACTATCTTTTGTTTTTTTATTGTGTTTAAGAAGTACTGGCATGAAAACACAAGATTGGACAAATCAGTGAAAACTGTCATGAGATGTGGAATCTGTCAGCTGTGGATTACTTTCAAAAATCTACTTCAGTTTGGTATTTGAGTCACATTAGTCATAAATCACGTGGACTGTGTGATTAGGTATGGACAAACGCAGTCCTATCAGGTTCTATTTCTGGTCCAACATTTTTTTTCAAAGGGCGAAGTTAGATTAACTTGATGTTGCACAATGAATTAGGGAGAAATTATTGAAGAAAACCTATAATGAAATAAACTTTCTTACTGTAACCTTCACTAATTCCAACCACCAGTCACCCGACAACATATTAAGACCTCACAGATGCCAAATAAACCTTTCCCTACTGCCCCGCATCCTAATTCACAAGGATTCTTTAATTCTTGGCAGAACTCCACCAGGGTCTAAAGTTATGTTTCTGTGGCTGCTGAAAGCATCCAGGGAGTCACTGAAGCAGCTTTGGTTACAGCAATAAATAGAAGTGGCTGGATCTGGAGTCTCTCTCTTCCTCTCTCCCTGTTCTCATCCAGTTCTATTACCATGGTACTTCAAAATCAGTGAAGTTGTGCAACAATCCCTTTCATCCTTTCTGCTCTAATTAGGCAATTCTACATGTCTGTCTTGATAGGTGGGGCTTACTGAAGCACTTAATCAGTTTCTGGAGGGGCATCATAGTGCCAATCCAAATGCTTATTTAAACAGAGCTGTAGTGCCAAAACCAGCATATTCTGCAGCAGCATGGAAACAACAGAATCTGTGAGACACAGATTGCCTCTCACACTTTTTTTTTTTTTTTTTTTTTTTTAATCAGCCTTCAACGTGAAGGAGCACTTGTCCTGTATTCATTCTGCACAAGCTTAACAGACGTTAGTCTAGAGACTAAAGCACAGGAAGCATTTTATATTATTGGGCTTCCTGGCAAATAAAACAATTACAGCAGTTCCAGTACAAGCCCTTCCTGAAACTGTGCTAACGAGGCTCTGAGTCTTAAAAACTGCATTTAAATCAAATGATTCATTTGCAAACCCATCACATATAGCACACACGTGGTAGGTGTGGGTCATTTCATTGAAATTAGAAAGCAAATGTCTCTATACATGAGAGGTCACCAGTTGTTGTAAGTTAAAATCTTTTCCAGTGTTAGGCATAATTAAAATACTCTAACAATGGTTTCAGTAATTTAAACATTGCAGTATTGTTGTAATATTTTTCTAGGCTTCAAGAGTTCACAATTGTTTGGTCCAATCAAATCTGGGAACACTGGAGAAGTTATCACCCATCAAGGTAATTACTTTCAAGTTGAAATAATTACTCCATCAATGTTAATGGTCTTTCAACTTCAATAAAGCACTCACCTGCCGATAATCACAGCTAACCTCTTGCTCTCATGCAATTCCCTCTCTATTTAGCGGGTTATATTACAGCCGTTAGAGTGGTCACTTGTCCTGAACAGCTGCTGAATTTCACTTTGATCGGCTGTGAACCATAAAAAAATTAGTCATCTGTGTATGATTTCCCCCTAACCCAGAAGCCCTTGCATTGCTAAGGATCTGATCTTTTGGCTGTACTAGGGCACTGCTGGAGCAGCCATCTTGTTTCTAGTTGGGGATACTTTCCACTTGCTAACAGCAGCACAGGAGCCTAATTAACTTTTGCCCTCCACTGCCGTTTACAGCTTTCATTCTTTGCTAAGTAGCACATATTCTGAATTTATGGCTTGTGCAGGGATTCCTCCATTTACAGTGCAGTCCACTTTCCAGGTATCTGAAACAGGAATGTATAAAAAGGTTTTACTGGTCTCTCTCTTTGGCATATTTTTCTTGTGCCTGTGGTCTACATTCCCTCTTCTATAAGGAAGTTTTCATGTACAGTCCTGCATATTGAACTTCTGAATAATGCCATATACAAGGAGGTTAATAATCATGTTGTAAGTCACATCCAATGTTGCCAAATGCTGACTGGTCTACTAGAGGATACAAAAATGAAAGATCACACACAGATGTGTTAAGTATTTCTGAATGTGATAAATAGACTTGAGCTAACTCTGGATGCAAGATTGCAGAGATCTGTAAAATCCTGCATAGGGACCTTGTGTATATGGCAGTACTGGCCACTTTTTATTTCCAATATATGTTATATAGAGCTTTACAATAAGCAGTTGTTATTTTCTTATTTTTATTCTGGTTGAACATTTAATATACAAATTATTGTTTGGTTATTAAAGCAAAATCATGCAAGCCAAAGCCTTATTCTCCTACCAAGGCCTCTATTATTATTGCTATTCTGCAATATGTCTACAGATTTGCCTACCAGACATGAAGCATCTGCCAAGAGAAGCTTGGCCACTGTAGTTACATACCACCTCCCCAAATAATGTAAGGTAAGCCAACATATGTTCTCAACTGTTAGCATAGCTACATCCAAAGCAAGGGCTTTGCTGGTGCAGTGTTATCAGCTAAGAGACATATTAATTTTTTACACCCTAAGCTGACTTAGGTATGCCAAAAAAGCCTGGTAGGATAAATTTGGCAGGAGGGCTTCATATTGCAAAACACAATGTGAGTAGATGTGTGGTTCCAGGTAGGCACAGATGTAAGATTATCAAGGAATAAGGTCTGTAATGCACACACTTCTCTCTTGCATCCTGTAACAAGCACACTGTACTTTTCATCACACGCTGCTGAGGCAGGCTTGAAACACAGGCCTTAATTCTACATAACACATTAACACGGAACACAGGCCTTACTTCTACATAACAACAGGGGGCACTGCTGAATGCAGGCAGGGTTTTTCTTTACAACCATCAGCTCCGGATGTTTTTTGCTTTCTCTTGTCCTCCAAGCATTCCAACAGCTCCACATTCTCATATTTTTTTGCTTATCTTTGTGGTTTGTTTGAATTCTCCTGCTCATGGTAAGCAACCAAGTACTTGATACAATTGTCATGGGAGAGACAGCATTACTTATCTGCTATACATCTACCAAGGAAAAGTCCAAACATTTTAACTTCACAGCCATGTTTGACACGCAGCAGTTAAACAGCTCTGATGCTTTGCTGCCATTTGTGGTACTGGCCTTACAGTAAAATCAGCTGTGGGTGCTGCATTGACAAGCTTAAGCCCTATGTTCAGAAGAGGGAAACATCATCTTTGACAATCTAGTCATTTTCTGCAGTGTTCTGTAAACGAGAACTTACTGTCAATCCATTGCCCTGTAAACACATCTGTCTTACATTAGTGTTGTCAACAAGGCCCTAAATATCATTCTCCCTTTAAAGGGTTAAAATGTATCAGGAAGTCACTATGGAAGCAGCTTGCACTATAACCAGTCTTGACTTGACTTCATTCTGCAAATAAACCAGAATGTCAGTTTAACTTGCTGTCACATACCATCCATCACTACACTCCTGGCCAAGCAAGCTAGGAAGATGGGTGACACCACTCTTTAACTGCAAACCAGCAAAATGGCTCATGTGTACATCATCTGCTGCTTACGCTGCAGGGAGATCCTCCTTCGTATGAGTGGCAGCCACTTTTACTCTCAGAATGAAGTTCTCATTTTTATCTCCATAGGCAGTGCAGAATTTCAAGGGATTGGTGATTACCTTACGGTACTGGACAGCCATAACTTCAACATGTTAATTCAAGTACAGATTAATTAACCTTCAATGGAGAGTGAATAGCTACATTTTGGGAAGGTAGACTGGGTAAGTCTGTCAAATGGTTTGAAAACCCAGAAGATGCTTCTCATTTGGCTTTTGAAATGGATGGAAAAGAAGCTGCTACATTATAACAGTCTGCAGTGGCAATTGCAAGCCCTTAATTTGTATCCTGCAGTGCCACCAGGATTGTATTTATACTTTGGATTTTGGGCAAGCATTATGTGCTGTGGCAGGCAACTGGGCTGCAACCAATGAGAGCAAGGGTGGGATCGGCTACTGTGATTCTAGCACTGCTTTTTCTCTGGAATAATCTAATGGGATAAGAATGGAGTCTAACAGATTAAATAAAGGACCGAACTCATTGCTCACTTAATACTTTAAGTCTTGCTTGTAACATGCAAGCTTGTGTGAGAGAATGACTAATGGCATATCCCACGAGGGAGCTCCAATAGAGATGCTTTAGGAGATTAAATGATTTAGCTTAGTACCCCTGAAAGCTATATTTTAAAGGGGCAGAAGTTTAATCATTGGAATGCTAGTTCCTTCAATAAAATTACATTTTAATTAAAGTGTCTCATTCACAAAGCTACAGTTAAGGGTATATCAGCAATTTTATGATAAAACTCTATTTTAAAGGGACTATAACTTTGAAACTTGCTGTCCAGGTTTTCTCTTGTTAGGATAATTGACCTGACCTCCAGAAGATATCTTTGATAACAGAACTCCATGCACTCTATGTCAATAACTTTGATTCAAAGCTTTAGCTGTTCCGTTAGGTTCAGAAGAGGAAGGATTCAGATCTCAGCTCCTTGTTGTAAAATAGGCAACAACTCTATTGAGTTAGTGTAGTTGCAACAGCTTAAAGTGAGTGCAACTGATGGAAGATCTTTGCAGAAAGATTTCTCCCCAAATGGTAATATCATGTTTAAAAATAAAAGAGCGCAGCAAAAACTAATAATCGATAAACAGTCATGACAAAGGAGAGTACGAAAAACATGCAAGTCAGCTTCAGTGCAGCATTAGTAGAACAAACATGCATATGCTGCCAGAATGACATTTTGAGTCAGGATAGTGTTTGGGGAAAATAAAGGATTTTGGAGTCAGGAAAATACTATTTCAGTAAATAATAGCTTGTTAATTTGAAAGGCCTTTAACTGATGCTGTTAAAGAAACACACTGTGGCAACATTATTTAAAAGGCCATTCTGGTAGGTTTTATTACCCACAACACAACCATCTTGGACATTTTCTGTTTTTGTTGGCATGCTTAGAAGGTATTGCAATGCATGACTAGCCAGGTCAATTCTGATGCTCAGCAACACACTGCATGCTGCTGAAGCAGAGTATTAGTAGAAGCCCTGTCATTTAAAATTTTAGGTGTTCCATCACTGTTATGGTTGTGCTTTTTTTTTTTTTTTTTTTTTTGAAACAAGTTAAAGGAGCAAAATACAACCATCCTACTGAAATTCAATACCTTTAGAATTCCAATCTACTTTAAAAGTTAGCATACCATATAACAGAAATACAATTTTCGGCTTTCAGAAGCCAAAAGTACATATTTCTATCATTCAGTTCAGAACCTGTTTTTTGTTTGTTTGTTTGTTTGTTTTTTTTTTATTATTATTATTATTACTATTAATATATCTTTAGCCATCCACCCAAGAAGCTAGACACTAAACTGTTTTGGAACTGTATGACCACAAAAGTACATAAGATTCCTGAGTTGGAAACTTTGCCCATGTTTTAATGTCAAGATTTGTCTAAGGAAGTTACTTCAAGGTTACTATACTGGGTATTCCAGAGTATGTCCTTTAGGATCCTACATGAATAACAAACATAATACTGTTTAGTATTCTTAATTGGTTAGTTAGGAATTTAGAGGAGTTCCAGAATTATCCAATGTTAACATGGCCTATGAATTTCATTTAGACAAAATTCTAGGTTTATGGAGTTGAGGTGGCACTGCTATGGAAACCCAACCTTATTACAACCAGCTGAAACACTTTCTAAAAACTGTTTTCGGGAGGCTGCCAAATCCAGTAGCTATCCTCATATATAGCACTGCAGTTCTATTTCTTCTCTATATGCTGTCTTTGTAGAAGGGCTAGTATGTAACATATAGATGGGAGGAGTAGTGGTAAGTGCACTAACTACAACCACTTCTGTCACTGATTTGCATCATGTTAGTCAGTTCACGGAACCACCTGCCCTGTCTATTCATCCACATACTGAATAGGAATGTTATATTTATGGATGGTCATGTTCATAAAGTCTTTTGAAGGTAAAGGTATCTTAACAGTGCAAAGTAATGTTTTATTGTATGTAAGTGTAATGAAAGTAAAAGTAGATCTGCTTATATTACTAATGAATTATGAGGGGAATTTTTACAAAAGTGTATTCATGCAAATGCTTTGCATTTATGAACTATTTAATTACTAATGAATTCATTCAATTTATGAATCCAACTGAATTACAAAACTAGTATTAGATGCAAGAAGAGCAGATTTTGCTCTTCTTTGTGCAGATTCCGTGAAACTATTTTGACAATCAGACAAAGTATTCTCAGAGCAAGGCAGACAAAATTAAATGCATGCATTCCTCAAGACATGGCCTATTTATGTTTTTGAGCAATTGACTTGCATTTACCAAGGAATAGATATTAATGTGAAATGTTTCAGTCTTCACTGGGCTAAATCCAAAATTTAAACCAAAAACCTACTTAGCAATTGGGAAAACCCACTTTTTAAATCCATGTTAAATGAGATTTTAAAAATACCACAGAGATCAAAGCCGCATAAAAACAACCAAAACCTGGTTTTGTTGTATAGTTCTTACCATCACAGTTAGTGCAGTAACAGCTGGGATGCTCAATGTTGGATCACTGTGCTTTTCTTGATAGACTACTCGATACAGAGATATAACACCATTCGGAGAAACAGGCTGGGTCCAGTTCAAATGCACTGAGTATGGACTTGTTGCTTGTGCTTCAGGGGCTCCCATGCCCCATGGGGAAGCCTCCAGAGTTCGGGTTGAGGTCCACAGGCTGTCTACTGACCCCACAGCATTTTGGGCTCTAATACGATACTCGTAGAGAGTAAAAGGCTGTAGAGCATCAGATGCATCAACAAATTCCAAAGCTCCCTCAGTCCAAATGAACAAAAGCAACTCTTCCTGACTGCCCACAGGACGTCTGAAATGAAATCAAAAGCAATCAAACAGTCACATGGTAATGGGTCCTGGAGATCTAAGTTCAGCTTGTAACTCCCAAAAGTACAGAACATATTTCTATACATTACACACACATGAGGTATTACCTATAAGTCATTTTGCCTAAAATGTATTTCCGTGAACCCATGTCAGTTGCTTGAGTAGTGAAGAAGAGATTTTCAGGCAAATATTTAATCATTATTCATCCAGAATACGATAAAACACTGCAAACAGGTGTGCTGTCACACTCCGTAGTATCAGATTTACAATATAATACCACATTGTTCTTTCAGGATAGAACACATCAGGTATTTCAAATTTCAAAATTTAGAACATGAAATTTGAAGCACATTTTAAGTTGTTAAAATAATGACTTAAATTGCAATATGGCTGCAAGTTTTCAACATTTCTGAAAATCAAGCTATTTATGGAGATACTCATCTGAGGATCCCTCATTTACAGAAAATTAGCACAAATGTGAAAGAAAAACGTTACCTAGTGAACAAGGGATAAATAGAATAACATGGCCTCAAAACAAAGGCTGCGCACTTTTTTATTCTAGTTTCCTCACAATAAGCATCCCATTTGTTCTTGCAAATAGAATAAGTAATCCCTTGTGCATAAACTCAGCAGAATTTGCAGCTATACCAGAAAAACTCATTAAAATATCACAAGGAGTGCTTTTTATAATAAACTGTGTATTTTTTCCAGTGTTTTTTTTGTTTCAAAAACACAAACTTATACAAAAATACAAGCTTAGATATATAAAGACAATTCATTGTGTAGGCTTTTGGCACATATAGATTTTTATTTTAATATTTATACTTACTTTTTCTTTATGTATATACATGTATGTATACATACACACACACATACGTGTGTGTGTGTATGTAGCATCCATTCCTACTACATCTGCTTGTTTAGGACCTATTCTGAGTATCAGAGGAGATTACAGATGAGCCTCACCCCCTTTCTAATGTGGCCCCTTCTAATATATAATTTACAACAGATGTAAAAGGGAAAGCACTCATCTTCAAAACAGAGTTATCAAATCAATTCTTTCACTTGGCATAAAAATGTTTGTGTGAAATTAAGTTGGTTACATTTAAACACTGTGATAAATCTCGGTGACAGTTGTGCTTTACTGCACATGAATTTAAGTATTTTCCCTACTCTTCACAAGAACCTTGGCCTTTGCAGAACGTAAAAGCACTTTCACCCTCCTTGCCAACAACAAAAAACAAATTACATTATCTGCCACTTTTATTGCAAGTAGGGCAAATTCACAGAAGTAAAATTAGTTTGTCTGACTACCAGGTGTCATCATCACTACACACACAGAGAAGATGAAGAACATTTTTTTGGCAAGAGAAAATCTGCATTTTGCAGAATTATTTTGGTTTTTATTTTGTTAGATCAATCCCAGTATTACTTGAAAAATACAAAAATGCATATTTTTATTTAAATGGACAATCTTAGCTTCTTTGTAATAAAACATACTCAGGTACATAAGGCAAACATAAAGAATATAAAGAATAAATGTGTGTACACAGCTGTTTATTCATCCTTTGTGTGTATACATAAGTAAGGCGTGTATGAGCACATTATTTTCTTACATGAAATGAAAGAACTTTTGCCAAACTCTGAGATAAGCAGGCTATACGGGTACTGTGTATTTTAAATCGTTAATGCATTATTGAAAATACAAGTGTTTTGAGGTAAAATGTCTCTAGAGTGGTAAACCAGGCAAATTATAAGATACTGTCGTGGTTTAACCCGGCTGGCAACTAAATACCACGCAGCCGTTCGCTCACCCTCCCCCCTCCCTCTCTGGGACGGGGGAGAGAAATGGAAAGTGAAGCCCGTGAGTTGAGATAAAGACAGTTTAATAAGACAGGAAAATAATAATAACAAAATAATAATAACAATAATAATAATAATGTTACAATGGTGATAATAGGAAAGTAATAATAATATGTACAAACAAGTGATGCACAATGCAATTGCTCACCACCCGCTGACCGATGCCCAGCCTAACCCCGAGCAGTCCGGCCCCCTCCCCCCGGCTAGCCACCCCTATATATTGTTTAGCATGACGTCAGATAGTATGGAATACCCCTTTGGCTAGTTTGGGTCACCTGTCCTGGGTCTGTCCCCTCCCAGCTCTTACTGCACCCCCAGCCTGCCTGTTGGCAGGACAGAGCAAAAGGCTGAGATGTCCTTGGCTTGGTATAAGCACTGCTCTGCAACAATTAAAACATCGGGGTGTTATCAGCACTCTTCTCATCCTAAGCCAAAACACAGCATTCCACCAGCTACTAGGAAGAAAATTAATTCTGTTCTAACTGAAACCAGGACATCTATGTTGATACTGAGAACTGGTTGGCAGAACTGGGTGAATAATGGCACATAGAACTGGAAGGAAACATTCTCAAGCAATTCTCTCTTGCAACACAATGAAATAGATGTCTAGACATGTGGAGATACAAAATCTCCTCTTGATCCTCAAATTCCATCAGATATTTTTAGTACCAGCCCTCTGCAGAACTATTGCTTGGATCTTGTTCAATGACTTAGCGCAAGGCATACAATTCCGAAAGATGAATCGCTACTATGCCTTTTTAATGCACCTAAATACATAGTCTTCTCCCTGTGTGCTCAGAAACATGCCTAAAGATCTCTGCTGATAAGTGAATAGAGAGTATATTATAGCACAATACAGTTCCATGTAATATCTGTCTTGTCTGGCGAAGCACTGACACTTAAATGAATACATACATTTATGTTTTATAAATTCTACAAATTCTGTGATAAACAGTTTTTTCACACTGAAAGATCAAATATGCTACCAACAGTAAGCTCATCCACAGGCAAAGCTGTACAATGTAGTCTGGTTAAGTATTTAGATCTTATTACTGCTGAATATTTAATGAATGAAACTTATGGTTAGGTAAATGGTTCCATCTGTGGTGCTAAAAAACAGAGTATCTTCGTGTATGAATAAACTTTGAACAGAAGTGGTTGAACAGTCTGTAATCATTTCAATCGTCTTAAGATTTAAGATTCAACTGCTCATTTAACTGGAAGTGTTTCTTATGTACAATGAGCTGCAAAGGAGAATAACATTTCCAAGAGCTGGAAGCTGTCTCTTAATCTGCATAGTCTGATTTGCTGCTTACATTCATTTTGAAGATGCTCAGATACAGTTATTTTTATAAGGGCAAACTCTCCCTGCCCCACAGCCAATTGGAGCCAGATGAAACAAAGAGGAGAACATAATCTTCTTTGTGACAGATGACTATAGAGCTGTATGCAGAGGACTACAACACTAACTGCAACTCTTACCCCTCAGTTTCCTTATGTGGAGGAAGACTCAGTGAATCCCTGAGGTCTTAGAGGTCAACTTCTCCATATGTTTATCTTTCAACATGAACACAAAAGTAATGGTTTTTGTGGTGTCTGCTATTCCTAGGGTAAAACATTCTGAAATGATTTCGCGGGGAAACAATGCAGCACCAGCAATGTACCCCCTTCACCTCCACCCTCTCCCCCAGCTTCATATCCAACTAAACAAAGCAAGCTTCACTTGCCATTTGTTTACAACACCAATCTATACACACATCTATACTATGTGATTTGCATATTTTTCTCTTTCCTTTTTTTTTTCTCCCTATTTACAAGCATTGCTATAAAAAATGTACCAAAGGAAATTGAGACTACTGCATATAACATGCTAAGCTAGATTAGGTATTACATCAATTACAGGTATAAATAAAATCCTTCATGAGTTCTCATACCTATTGACATATCCATCCATAAGGATTTTTATATTAAACCATCTACTAATACATGTATGTGTGCCTTGGAAGCTGACTTTGGTGTAGTTCATGGTAATGGTATAAGGGTAAGCAATTAAGTCATCATAAAGAATCAATCTAGAAGCCTCTGCACTGCAAGTCAGAACAGTTAACAGCCATGGAGACATCTCCTGTGTCTTAAATTGCCTGTTGATTTTTTTCTGCTACATTTTCACCATCAGGATCGCTCAGCTAATGAGCTACATTACAATCTCACATACTTGTACTAAATAACATAATCTTGCTGAGCATGATGTAGACACTGGCAAAAATTCAGACTCCCTTAAGCCAGATATGAACCCAAATCCTTATAATTTTACTGGAAATATTAGGAGTCATCTTGTGCATCTTATACAGTGCATACTGGTCATCAATAGAGAGCAGTTCCATTAGCTGATGTGAAGTACATGTATATCTTATTAAAATACAGCAAGAAATATATTATCTATTTCCATAATATTATTTTTCCAGGGTAGCAATTTCTCTGTCACAAGGATGTTATGTAATGATGAATGGAAAGAGAAGTAGATTAGGTGATTGTCTCATGAACCACATCTTTTCTCATTCACAATCTCTTCTAAGTTGTGATCTTTTATGGAAAAGTTTAAAAACCTCAGATCTGTGTTTATTATTGTTATATGAATCAAAAATAAAATGTCACCATCTTTTCTATCATTAACTAAGATTTTAATTTTTAGTTTCTGACAAAATGTCTGTGAATTTGCCAGTGTTTTTATTAATTTGAGTAGCAAGAACGAGTCCTGACATTTTAATGCAAGGATCTACACCCACGCTAGCTCCCCAAACATTCTAGGTTTTGAGTCAAATGAATTTATTTTCTAAGTGATTCAGTAAGGAAAAGGCACATGATGAAGAAGAAATTACATGCCATAACCTCCCATGGAAATACTGCAGTTTTGCTGCTACAACAATGCAAGGCTATGTGTGGCTACAAAATGAAAAAGAACTATGTTCTTACATCCCATTTCTGATTTTTTTGCAGCTATCTGAGAAAGATTTGATATTGTTGTTGTCTAAGCACATTTAAACTTCAGCTGAAATAACTGCCAAGTGATTCATGCCTATGTAGGTGAATATAACGATTGTATCTGGAGCCCCAGTGCGCCATTTTCATTTCACTTTAAATAAAAAACAAAATGTATCTATGTCAGTCAGTGCCCTTCTGCTGTACTCAGAGGTATCAAACAGGCTACAATTATGATTGTGAAGTGATTGTGTCACATTGGAGGAAGGTTTATTGCTTTTGAGTCTGCTAGGCAGTAACACATTCTGTTTCATATTACTCTTTATATCATTGTTTGGCTGTGACTAGAATAATCAAATGCCATCAAATGCTGTCAAATTCAATTTACAGTATTTTTCATTGAAGCAGGCTTTCTGCATTATATTTCCTGTTTTCCTGTTCTATGGCTGCCATGGAATAGCAGCAGTAATCATCAGCTTTATTTACAAAACCAACAGAGTGAAGACATGTCTTAGGCTATAATGTACACTTTATTTCTCTTTATAAAGGAGAAGAACTTGGTATTTTTTGATGAGACAATTAAAAAGAGAAAGAAAAGGGTATTTCAAAAAAGTAGGAATTTTTAGAGACTACCGTGCTTAATGCAAAAGTGAATTTATATTAATTATCACTGCTGATTCAAAATGTAATTTGTTTCCCTGTCTTCTCAGTCAGAGCTCTAACATAATAATATGTCCCAAATTCTGTGTGGGAGGCCAGATTCAGCCCAGCATGTGTTTGCTACAAGTTTATAGTTGGAAAAAAAAAAAGAAAAAAAAAAAAGAAAATTTAGAGTTTAAATCCTTTTCTAACACGTGGCTTGAGTTTTATGTCCTCTGACTTTCTGAAGCTATTCAAGAAGCTATTCATATACCCTTCAGCAAGCTTTTAAAGAATCAATGGGCACAGTAGATGTCAGTGCTCTGCTACTTTGATACTTCCCTAAACACAAATACCTTTACAGAAAAATCTTCACACAGAGTTTATGAAGCCCTCTAAGGGAGTGAGGATGTGTCAAGTCAACCACCTAGACAGGGCAGCTGAGTTCAAACACCAAGGAACATAAATAGCTATAATTTAATTGGAAGATTTTATAGAATGAAACTGTACTATAATCACACTCCAGATTACTTACTCATAGACAGGTACATAATTCCTCTTAGAAAACCGTTTTGTGTTAGGAACTCAGAAATCACTTCAGAGTTTGAAAATCTCAACAATAGTGAATTACTCCTACTTCCTTTCCAAATTTCTCAATTGCCCATCAGAGAGGACTGAAGAAGGTACCTAGTCATCTATGCAAACACCCACAATGAGCATTTATCTTTCAATTATTGCCTGTTCCTTTGATTTTGAAAAAAAGTGTATTTTCACCTTTTTTCTGTTACTGTAGAATAAGATTCTTGTCTCAGGTCTCATTCTCAATTTGTCTATCCCTACATCAGCATCTTGCCATAGCATTTGAAAAGCAAGAAACAAGACAAACTTTACCATATACTTCTACATTTTTTCACCTTCTAATATTCAAGGAATAAAGAAATTAACAGTTTAATATGGCTACAGAATTTGAGGTGATAAAGCACTCACCTGTGAATAAAGTAGTTAGTAATGATGCCATTTGGTGTCTTAGGTGGTGCCCATTTCACTTCTATGAGTGCAGATCCCATTGCTTTAACAATAGGTGGGCTCAATCCGCTAGGAGGTGCTTCAGCAGTTCTTGAGTATGTGCGACCACCCACTCCACACCCACCTGCAAAAAGAGAAGTTTGTTTAGAAATAAGTGTTTCTTCCTTGACCAAAAAAAAAAAAAAAAAAAAAAAGTAATTTTAAAAATTGAAAGCACAAGAAAATAATGGAAATGAAAAAAAAATAATAAGAAAATAATACAAAGCACGAGTAAATAATGGAAATATTCCAAATGGAATATTCAAAGGCTACATTTACTGGATGAAACAATCAAAGGAAGTGAAAACCAAGAGAACACTTTGAACACTTCATGGTTTGAAGAGAACACTTCATGATTTGTAATAAAACAAAACAGAAAACATATTAAAATATTCACTGGTTAGGGAATCTTTTCCATGGTAAATTATTTAAATGTCCTTTCAAGCTGTCTGTCTAATCACAACTATTATACTGTCCTCACAAAACTCTTTGGGATCTCATAACGGTATTTACAATGTGCAACAATGTCTGTAGGCCAGTAAGTTATATATTAGTACAAGAGGCTTAAAATAATAAAAATTTTGGATAAATTTGAGAAGGAGCCAATTTGGATTTCACTGACATGCTAGGATGACAGTGACAGAATTGGCTTTTTTCATCCATCCATTCTTTGAGATGGAATTCAGGACTGAGAATTTCTAGAGTAAGCTACCAGAAATAACAGATAGTACAGTGAAAGCTGATGAATGTCAAGTCAAGAAGCTCCCAATGAAATGGTGCCTCATTTATTTATTAAAGACTCATTTAAATAAGTGCAACTCCATCAGTGACTTCCTTATAACTTTCACCAGTGCAGGTGAGAACAGAATTGGTTTTAACGTATTAGTTTAGAAAGATTTCAGATTTTGAGAATTTCTACTAAGTTTAAGGAATTTTTTAATCTTTGGGCTCTGCTCTAGTGTCTGTGATTAGTATTTCTTCCAGGTGAACAGCTACAGAATCCATTTTGTTCTGTATGCATATTTTCAATAATTGTTATGCTATTGCGAATAGCTTTTAATAAAAAGGTACATATTACCTAAAATACATTTTTAAAATCTCCATTTAAAATATTCATGATATAACATGGAGAAATATTTAATGCTTCATTCAGTGCTAGGCTTTCTTTTCACTAGGTAAACATTTCACTCTGATGTAGAAATACTATTTTATCTGTTTTCATGAGTTGAATCTATTTTGCAAATCTCCATTTCTTTCCAGTCATGGAGGTGAGTCTTTGAAAAAAAACTCTTACCATTCTGGCATGCTTGCAGTCTTATCTCATACAGGGTATAGGGATCTAGGCCATCCACAAAAGCAAAATGCTCCTGACCTGCTGGCTTCACTAGCAGAGCGGGGCTGCTTGCATTTAGTAAGATGTTGTATTCCAAAGGCGTACTGACAGCAAATATCCCTGTTGTGAAACAGAGAAGAACCAGTGATTATCCGAAATACTAACAACAGTGCACAACAACTTCAAAGAGACATTCATCATATGCAATTTTACATGTAAGCCCCTCTGGAGGTTTTGCCTACTGTCTCTTTTGGAAACTAAAGCCATTTAAATATAAACTGGAAAAGATCCACCTGCAGATTGTAACTGGAAGACAGACATTACAGTTCTTAGTTAAAAATCAAAATTCAATTCAGTCAATGCAAGTGTTGCAATTGCTACTTCTGGGAAGAGGAGTGACCTTATAATTGGGAATCAGGCAGCTTTTATTTCCTTATTTTGAAGAGCTAACAGCTACTAAGCACCACTTTTGGAGTGTAGAGTCATATGATCAAAGTGAATTGCCTCCATTTGGCAAATTATCCCTTGTTAGCCCAGCAGCAGTAACTGAGTGTAGGTGCTTAGCCTTTTCTACTAGAAAAGTACAGTACACTAACCAACAAACATTGGTTACAACATCATTTCATCTGATATAAAACAAACTATTAGTTTTTATTTTTTGTTGAAGAGAAATTAAACTGATTTTTACTATCTTGTTCAAATTCAAACATTTTTCTACTCTATTCATCTTCCCATGCTGTCAATTCTTTGTTTTCCAGTTCTGTTGAGAAGATGAAAAATTTAATATTTCAAGAGAACACACTAAGCCATACACCATCACTTCAGAATGACTGGCAGAAGTTCCTGGATCTTTTTGTGTTTCTTTCCACATCGCTTCTCAATGTTTTTTGTTTGTTTGTTTGTTTGTTTTCCTTTGTTTGTTTTGTTTGGTTTGGTTTGGTTTTTCTTGTTTGTTTGGCTAGTGGTTGTTTTCAAAGGGTGCAGAGAGAAGAGCTACATTAGGCTGCAGCTCTCTCTATCTCTGTATCCTTGGATTCCAGACCCATCAATATTCACAGTCAGAAAGCCTCCAGCTACTATCTAAATGAGACTCTTTTCCTTACTGGTGTCTTTGGGTGAAAGAAGAATCCAGGGTACATGAACAAAATATAACAGCAATTATTTTCCAGTAATTAGGACATGGGCTTTTCATTGTCTCTCTACTACTGTTCTACACAGACAGCAGTGGTTTCATAAAACCAAGAGAATAACCAATGAAGAGTTTGTCAGTTAAGTGTATTTCCTTCATTCTGCAGTCACTTAAGGCATAGCCCTAAGTAAAAACAAAGTACAAGAAGACATAGACAAGGTACCTTTCTGAAATGAGTCAAGATGCATCTGATTAGCAAGAGCACGTTGTTCTTTCAACACAATACCTACTTTGGATGTCACAGAGATTTCTTTGTGACTGCACCAAGAACCAGATGCCTTTAAGCAGTTCTGAGACTCATCCAGATCTCGAGAAACTTTGTTTGTTAATTTGGAAAACAAGTCCCTTCTTTCTTGTAATTGTGGCTTTGGTGCATTTCTGATAAAGAATATTTGTTGATACTATCACCCTGAAGCTAATAATGCATTTTTTTCCACTGTTATGAATATGCACATTAAAAAAAATATACAGGAAATTGGAAAGATTTCAAATTTCCTCATGGTATTATAAACAGATGTACTTTGGAAGATCAGAAAAATCTTTGAAATACCAAGTTTTTACAATTCTCAAAAGAAAAGTGGGACATAAATATCCCAAAGAAATATGAATATGCTACTTCACTAGGTGCTAGACAAATGAAATGCTGTTATACTAAAAAAATGAAAAAATAGCCCTGCACTGGAGGCATGGCTTCAAGCTTATTCAACAGCTCAGTTTTTGTGAAGAAGGTGCTGATATTAACCACTGAAGGAGGTGAAGGGAGACAACAGATAAAATACCAATGTTTTTTTTTTTTTTTTTCCTCAGTGTAAAGTTTCAAAGAAAAAATAATTAAGAACAGAATAACAGAAATACAGCTTTTTAAGTTGTGCAGGATACTACAAAGGAAAACTGAGAGGTGATCTTGAAGTATAGTAGATGGCTCCTGCAAGAAATATTTTTTTTTTTTGCTGAGGTAAGGTAAGGTAGTCTTCTTCTCCAGTCCTTATGACAAACCAGGTATTTCAGCAAGAAACGTCTACTAACTTATGAAGTGACACATAATTCATGTAATTCTTTTTTTTTTTTTTTTTGCATCTGATAAGTGCATTTATTCTAGGCAAAATCACCAGAAACCTTAAAAATTTGAACTATTCAGAATACCTGAGTTCCCAAGGAAGCTTAAGTACAAGCAAGGACAGCTGAATCCAGATGTCAATATGAAGCAAATGATACCTGTTTCAACATAACTCTGTCCAACATTCAGTCTATATCTCAGCAGAAATGCTAAAACAAAAATCCATAACCTTAATCTCCTCCTCCTAAAGGCAGAAAATGTTTAATGAATGATACCAGTAATAAATATGGTCAGCAGAAAAAGTATTCTGAGGAAGTGAACAGGAAACTGTAAATAAAACTACATGAAAAATTCTAATATTTTTCCACAATTTGATTAAATTAATTCAATGCCAAGATCAAAGGATCACTTTATAATCTGTAAAAATGAAGAAATCCACCCATGCAACACAGAAACGTGTCAAAAAAAACTTTTTATATTCCAGAATAGCCTTTAGCATCTGGAGCCAGTCTGAAACGACTACCTTGTGTGCTCTGATGACTGAAAGAAATGAAATGGTCATATTTGTTCAAGTCAGCTGGGAAACCACACGACTTGGTTAGTTCCAGAGTTCATAAATTTATGTCAGAATAAAGGGAACCGTAAAAGCACAAGTGAACCAATTTACCCTAAGTGCAAATGGCAGTTTTGTTATTTGGTGTCAAAGTTACCATGAGCACAATGACAACCTGCCATAACACATTTTCATGTTCACTAAAGAACAAGGATTTAGTTGGTTAATATTCCCAGCAATGCTCTTTTTCATAATTTACAACAACTAGATGCTGATAGGTTATTTAACATTTATGAAGTTAAGATGTAATCAGAAAAACCCTGATTATCTTTACAAATAAAAAAGTTAAATTATTCCACTTTTTTTCTCTGTGACTTCATTTCACAGCAGGTGCACACTCTGCAATGGGACAAGTCAATCAAACTAAACCTTTTTTTTTTTTTTTTTTTTGTGGGCATATTTGGATAATGTTCAATGGACAATTCTGTGCAAAAACTCTGCAAATTTGGTTTAACTGCTCTGTGTACTTCAAAACTAATGGAGCTCATAAAATTGCATCTGAAGCACAAGTTGCCAAATTTAGGGAGAAAAGCCACTGCCTGTTTTACCGACTGGTCACCAAAAATCTCTTTGAAGTCAATTGATGAAAACTGTTTAATATGATGTGAAACTCCATCACAATTCAAGCAAAATGGCTGAATTGTTTCAGTTAAAGTCAACAAATAATAAAAATAAGAATGATAATTCTATTAAAAAAAAAAAAAAAGCAGGAGAATAAAGTCTAAAGTAATATTTTATTTTTTAATCTCAGACAATAAAAACATGTATTTGGCTTTCTGATTTTAAATATTAAAAATAAACTTTATGTATCCAGGTATCATTCTGGTTGTAACAATTGTTCCCAATAAGACTCTGAAGACAGTAGCAGATGGAGATGCTGATTACTTTCAAGATGCAGAACTTCGAAAAATTTGGCTTACAATGATGTGGTGTGTACACTATATATGAGAGAACTGAAAAGAGGAAATGTTACATTGCCCTAGCAGAAGTCAGCACAATTTGTTAGACCATCTTCTGAAATAAACAAGAAAACAGGTTAGCTGGGGAAGCTAAGAGACAAAGATAAGACACAAATGTTATTCAAATACCAAATTTGATCAAAATAGAAATCCAGACATGTTACACAACCTTTACTCTAAGCGCTAAAGCAAACCCAGAGATGGATGAAGTTGATTATTAAAACATGATGTAAGAAGGAATTTTAATCCAGGTGATCATTAACATATGAAGCAAGTAATGTAGAAGCAGAGGACAGAATCTTATTTCTTTTGAGCATGTTCTGTTTTTGTGTTGCTGCCAGCAACTGAGTATATGCAAGAGAATCAGGACCCCAGTGAGGACCAATGGGGTTGTCAATGAGTTGAAATGCAGGACAGCTACCTACCTACCTACCTACCTATCAATAACATTTATGGATATACCTTGGGAGAATTACTATTTTTTCCCATTCAGCTTTTCTGCTTCTATTCATGGCACTAATAGTTCCACAGTAATTGTAACATATCCTTCGGTAACGTATCAGTGAAATGTACCATACCTTTGAGGTCTGTTCACTGAGGCAATGCAACACAAGATAATGGGATGCCCATTTCATAAAATAAAGTCCTGTTTTCCATAGTGAGTGAGGTGTGTCAAATATTTTTTTTTTCTGAATCCATCACTTTAGCCACTACTTGGCTACCTTGCTATTTAGTTAAGTCAGGAGTTGTCAAATGACACATATCTGTAAAGTTATAAGATTTAGATAGATCACAGATTTTGAAACATTATAATGAAAGCAATCAAAAAGGAAGGTCTGCATAATACGATACCATTAATTAATACTGAGGGTGAATATTTGATCTAAATTTATTACAGCAGATAAGTAGATAGAATGCCAAAGCATCCCTGATATCCAGAGACAGGAAGACATTATGACCAACCACCCTCTCATCAAAACTTGGCTAATATAAAGCACTTTTTTCAGGAAGACTATCAATTAAAACACCCCTCTTGTCAAGGAATGAACGACAATCCATATAATAAAAGCTGCATTCTGGGTTTTAAATGGAAATATGTATTATTTCAATATACCATGTTGGATTCACATGCAGAAAAAAAAATAGAGAAAAGGTTACTATATCACACAGTGACATGTGAATTCCAGCAAGCTGGGGATATACGGGCCTCAGAGGTCTGCATGCACAGAACCTGTTAACGGGCTGTATCTCATACCAGAACATCAGAACCTCCAAAATAAACCTCCACCTGCATGCCCCAAAGTCTTCCTATTGTGAAAAAAAAAAAACACCACCACCAAGAGTGCAAAGGTCTCAGAAAGAACATGAAGCAGGATTATGAACAGTCAGGAACTAATTTCTAGCATACAGTGTTTATTTTAGTATCATGAAGTAACATTTCTCTGCTCTTAATATTCCCCATCCCTGTATGAAAGATCAGCTAGAGGCCCTGGAGCTCTGTGATAAAAACAACAACATTTTTTCCTTTCCTGTTTATCCTGTCAGGGGCACTGCATAAAGAATCCCTTATCCAAACTTAAAGGCTTAAAATAATAGACACCACAACACAGTGAGAGAGGAAGGGACTGAGTCACCAAATATCCACAAAAGTAAGATAAGCTTTCAGGATGCATCCCAGTACCTGGAAAGAGGGACATGTACTTTCACCTGACTGAGGAGAGCAATTCCTACAGCTGTGTGAATATATCAAACCCTCATCCTCTACAGTAGACTCATAAGATCCAATATCTTCTTCAACCCTCTGATCTTGTGGTTTCAGAAATACAGAAACCTTTGTACACACCGTCTTCATTGCAATATTACCAAATGTACTACACAAAGCCCAATTCTCCTTACATGTTTGTAACCTGCTACGAGTAACAGGAATTTGAGCAGCTGGGAAAGAAAAGGTCCAGAACAAGGACAACTTTTTCTGTGAAATGCCCCACTCAACAAAAGCCTATTCTTTTCCAGTATATTCCTGTGTTTTAAATCTATTTATAATGTGGCTGAATACTTTGTATCTTAAATTATATTTATTATCAAAACTATAATACAGCATGACTCACTTTCCAATAAAACCAACTGTAGCTTATATGCCATTCGAATTCACCTGCCTTCTGCTGGGTTCTAAATCCTTCCAGGCAGTAGGGAGAAAAGTTTAATTTAAGATTTTAATCTTTTTCATATATTATATCATTTCTATAATGGATTTTGTGCTTCTGAAAACTAAAAGATTGACAGCTCAGGGTATTATAGATTTATTAATCATTGCTTAAATGGGTAGGGTGAACACTGCTAAGCACTACCACAATACTTGCGATCCAACACTGAAGGCAAAACACCTTTACTAGGTCACTTTATTTTTAATGCCAATTGATGCTACTGTGACTGCTCTGAAAAGTACAAACATCTTAAATAATTAGGAAGAGGTGACATCAAAACTTCCTTGAGTTCACTGATAAAACATATATTATTGCTATTGCAATATGCAAACATCTGAAGTGTCTAAAAAACCTGACCTCAGTATAACTGAAAAAAACTAATATCTTGGAAAACACCTTGCTGGAGATGAACTACACAAGACAGAAAACTTTTCACTTACATTGCTCTCATTGTTCCACAATAACTATACCATATAATTTTTATCATATCAGCAAACCATAGCAGTCACTTAAGCTGTGATCTACATTAACAAAATGGAACACATTTTCTAACATAAAAAGATAATATTATTCAAATATTCCTTCTTAGCCTACCTCTGCAGCAGGCCAAGACAACCCGGTAATGTTCAGGAGCAGAGGAACAAGAGCTGAAAAATTTTGGGGCATTTCCTGACCTACAATACTGCAAGGTAATATGCCCACATAACACTAAGGTGCTGTGGTGAATAAAACTTATTCTATCAGGTCAAAGCTAGCATGGGATCTCTGTACTATACTCTTAAACCGTTTTTTTAAAGGAGTTCAAAATTGATTTGTGCAGGACAACTGGACTTTTTAGTTGCCAGCATAGTTATCAAGACATCATCAGCCCAAAAGTTTGATAGGTCTCCCTCTCTGTAACTCAGTTTGGTTGGAACAGAAGGGGAAACTCATTTTCAGTGTAATTGTTTTTTTTCCCTTACTACTTGTGCTCAGTAATAGTTTACAAGATCAAATTAATGCATGGATTTTTGATTAGCTAATCCTCACAATACCCATGTCAAGTATATAGGTCAACATTATTAAAATAATGTCTCTGAGAAACAGCAGCTTTAGATACTAGTTATTTAAATAACACCAACACTAAAACCAAATACAAAGAATAAAAAAATTGAATGATTCAGCTGCTTGCCTTAATATACTATTTTTTCTATCCTTTCATTCTGCTACAAAGCACTACATAGAAATATGTTTTTACCTGGTGTATCCCAAGCTAAAAACATAGAATATGCATCAATTACTGTTACATTATATGGGACATGAATTTTCTCTGGTGTTCCTACTGGTGTTTGTATAACGTATTTATCACTAGTGTTGCTGCCGCCCCAGGTGCTGGCTTCCAGCTGGTAAACATATCTGCACAAACACAAAAAGATCAGTAGACACTATGGTTAGAAGCTTTAAGCATATCAGTAATAGAACATCCCCATTTTCACCAATTTAAAGTGAACAGACTACAAATACTGCATTAGTGAGCACTTTCACCTTTAAGATTTCTTTACATAAAAGAAGTGATTCTTTATCAGAACAATAATTTTTATACTAAAATTTACATTAGTTTACATAAGAAATATTAATCAAAAAATTCCAAAACAAATTCCAGAATGGCCTAATTAAAGTATTAGCAGCTGATGCTTTCATGTCAGTATGTTCAAAATGCAAAACAATAGCATAAAAGACATTCAGTGCTGTTTAACATTTAAAGACTTTAATTTTTCTAAGTATATTCCATAAGAAACAAAACAACTGATCAAGAACAACCATCAACCAAAGGGGAATATAAAAAGCTTCCCCCTCTTTCAGTCAGTCAGAATGACGTTCTCAAAAGAAAAAAAAAAGAGAGAGAAGTCAGTTGATTAAGGCTCTCCACCATTCATAGCTTCCTAAAAGTACGCTTTACCAATTCTCCAATAATTAAGTAATACAATAAGATATTTTTCTTTTGTTAAAAGAGTAATTTACATTTTTGTACGTTTCACAAACACTTATTTTGAACACTTTTCATATACCACCAAACTGCTTTAACATGCCTTACCTACTGTTAGGCTGCAGGTTAACATCTGTGAAATTCAGGTCTCTACTACCACCCAAGAATATCTGTTCTCCATCACGAAATAATTGATACTGAGTAATGAGTCCATTAGGTTTCTTTGGTTCAGTCCAGTAGATTTCCACTTCTGTTGAACTGACTATGATATGATGAGGTTTTGGCCATACCCCTATTAATATCACAATGACACTATTTTATGACAGACAATGAAAGGTGTCGCACAGTTTGTGCTGTTGCTTTCAGCAATGTAACAAATGCATTAAACATAGCCAGAGAGGATAAGAGAATCTAACAACACAATCTGAATTTAACCCTCATTAAATGTAACTAACTAGACAAGGTACATAATAATGGAGAACAAAGCCAAAGGCTACAGCCTTTCTATGCATAGCTGTCTCTGCATATTAATTTGTGATTTGAAAAATAGACATCTGCTAAATCTAACCTTGCTAACTTAAAGATAAATGTGGAAAAATTGTCACAAAAACAAAGCAGAAGTACAGTGCCAGGCAGTCAGTATAAAGAGCATGTTGAGATCCAAATGCTCTTAGAAAAGAGATGGATTCTCCTGTGTAAATTTATCCACGATAGCTTGATTGATGATGGTGGAGTTTTGCACCTTGTTAAACTATTACAAAATACAAGCCCTTATGACTATGTTTTTGCAGGTCTCTAAGAATGCCTTTTCTCCTTACCGTGAGGAGCAGATTGCAAAGTTTGACCTGAAAGTGGCTGGCTGGAAGCACACCCAGCAGATGTACAAGCAGTAAGCTTGAAGCTATAGTTAGTGTATGGCTGCAGACCTAGAAAGAGCAAACAGAGGTTAGATGAAGGCATTCCCAAAATTCTGTCGCTAAAAGGAAGTACTGGATTTAAAGGTAAATTTAACTTTTAATATTTTTGGCAAACATAAAATTTTAGTCATTCTTCTTTTACATCTGAATAATACGGTAATAGAGAATTCTTGCTAATTTAGAAATACATCTACTAGTTAAAATACTTGACAAAATTCAGACTTAATATGCAACTATGTTGCAATGGATCTATGGATGCCCCTCATATAGACATATCTCAATTAGCTTCTAATCAGTTAACTTAGATAGCACTTGTAGCATAATAACTACAGTCCAGACCTCAACCCATACAAACCTTCTGAGAATTTATTCAGCCTTTTAAGCTTTTTGAAACTACACTTCTGGCTGCAAAAAATGGTTAAGACATTGCTGGAAAGTACCTAAACATTATTGGTAAAGACATATTCTCCATAATCACTCAGAGAGTGGTGAGGCACTGGCACAGGTTGCCCAGAGCAGCTGTGGATACCCCATCCCTGGAGGTGTTCCAAGACCAGGCTGGATGAGGCCCTGGGCATCTATTGGGTGGTGTCCATGCCCATGGCAGAGGGAATGGAAATTGATGGTCTTTAAGGTCCCACCCAACCCATGCTGTTCTATGATTCTATGATAATTGGTGACGGCCATTCAAAGCTTTCCAACAGATAAGCACTTGAAAATATAATTCCTTAGAGCTTTGGAAGTGAACAGCTGAAAACCCTGAAATGTTTTGAATATTTAATACAAATATATTTGCAACAATGAGAAAAGAGAACAATAAACCCTTACTTGAACATGAATTTTCCAACTGAACTGCAAACAAGTCCAAAGACATACTCTGTTCTTGCCCCTTTTCCAACTTCTATATATTCAATTTTGTCTGCATTTTTTCCTATTATTTTTACGAGATTTTGCTATAACTGCTATACAACAGTCAGAAAAAGGCATGATAACCAGGTTCCAAGATACTAATTTTAGTTACCTCTTTTAGAACTATTTTTTCACCCCAAACCTTCTATGCTTGGCATACTTGAATGAGACTAAAAGAGAATATCTTGCTTTGAATATTTGTTGGAAATTTTCAAACATCTATTTGCTGTGTGTCAGTGACTTCAGTTTTGACATCAAGTTGCCCACTGGTTAAGAACTGGATTTTAGGACTTCTCCTACAAAATGTACCCAAATTTGGTTAAGATACTAAGCTTTAGAAAAGCCATTTGTGCATATCCATTAAATGGTCCTCACAGTTTTAACAGATCAAATCTTTAAAGATTCAGGCCTCCGTGTGAGCCTGGCTTGAACACCTCAGAGCTCAACTTTAACTGCTGACCAGACTGTGGAGGCCCAGGTTACTACAATACCCTTGGCTGAGGGCACAGGGCTGGTCAGAAAATGGGTTTGTGCTATCCCTGTGGATTGTGTTTTGTAGTCCCATGAACCCTGGGTTTTCTAGGTCTGCCTATAGGTGCCTAATATGTGCTGAGACAAAAGGATATTTAGCTGCAGTCAGACTTAGAATTAGGCCCATCTACAATAAGATTCCCTGAAGGAATAACCCTACTAAACAGAAGCTGCATTATCAGCTTTATTTACCATACTTTTGATGTAACTTATGCCTAATTGTAATTACTTCAAGAACAATGCAGTTCTGTGACAAAGCTTGGGAAATATCTTTGTTTTTAAGAAAATCCTTGCTTACAGTCAGTATGCAGACATTTTAATTAAAACCTATTAGAAAAAAATAGAAATAAGAAGCAATGATTATGTAGAAAGGTAGAGTAATGAATGGAAGACATGCAGGCTGCTTACAAATTACACAAGACACGAAGGAGAGAAAATAAAGAGATGACTCAGAGGGACAGCCCTGACTGTAACCTAATCATGAACTGGAAAAGAAGAAAAATCATCTGAACACTGAGTATATAAAGTAAGAAGGGAGGAAATGACACTTGCAGACTAGAGAGAGGCAAAGGCATGGAGGAAAGCCAAGTATTTAACATTTCAGGATAGAAAAGATTACTGTGGCAACAAATTACTTGAATTCCCCTAAAGGGAGTCATGTTCACTTTTAAAGGAAACATGCATAATAAAGCAATACTCATTTACAACTACAGTTTAAAGAGAAAAATGGGCATTAAAAAAAGAGCACATGGTTTCACTAAATTTATTGGTGGAATTCTGATACCTGAAACCTCTATACATGGAGCAGTCATATCAGATTTTTATCTACACTATTAAAGCTCTGCATTACAGACCTTGTCTTATGTATGCTTTGGAAAGCTCTGTACAAAGCTATGTATGTGATTGATAATAAAAATAACAGGTAAGATAATTTTGTAATGTAAACAGCATTTTGTTTTTCCAATTTCTCTATGTGATTGTTCACTAGAGGATACTTCACCCCTCCTTTTTCTTTTTCTTTTCTTTTTTTTTTTTTTTTTTTGTCTCCTGTTTAGTTGTTTTAGCCTTAGAATTCTGTTTCATTATTGCAGCATTTGTTATTTGCCAAAAGGGTTGTGAAACAGCTTTTTAAAGAATGCGTTGTCCTAGTAGCCAAATCAATTATTTCTGATACCGTTTGTCTGCATTTGTGGGTATGGCTCCAGCAAGGTCAGTAATTAGCGCCCAGGCTAACACTCTTGGGCCCTACCATGGGAATTTACTCAGGAAGATGTCAGATTTCTGACCACAGCCTTACACAATCCTTCTATCCCCATGAGCTTTTTAGATAAATATTACTAATAATTCAAGGCTGCATTGAGACAGGTTGACCAGTGACAACATTACCGTGCCTCTTCAGTTTTCACTACCTTGAAATGGAGAATATATTTCAATGAAAGAATTTGAAGCCATTCAATCACACAATATTTTTTAACCTTGTTTCTTTTCCTAAAGTAAATATCAATGATCTTATCTGGCTTTTACCTAAAGATAATTGTTCCTATGATAAAGCCTCTTATTTGGGATATGATATTTAGTGTACGAAAAAGGGGAACTTGAGAAGAGTTATTGCAATAAACCCACCTGCTGCTGCTGAAGAGGGCACTCTTAGCTTTCTCTTACAATTCCCCTAATTATTTTCTTAGTCTTACCCTCTGCCTGCCCCCCCCCACTGCAGAGCATTAGCAGGCCCATTTGTAAAGGAGTAGTAACGCAAAGTGAAACAATGCCATAACTGTCATCCAAATTGTTCTGTACAGGGTAGTGGAAGTGTTCGGTAATAAATGATATAAAAAGGTCTTTTATTGACAAGCTGCCATGTGCTGTTTGCATTAGAGAATATGAGAAGATGATGGCTGCTGCCCCTAGGTCCCAGTGGCATTCAACTCAGTGAGATAGCAGAAAATGCTTCAGTTTGCTTAAAGCATTGATAACACCTCTAAATAATTAACTGAGGACTTCCTGTCTTCAATTACTTAATGCTTTTTTTAACATCTTGAGAGGATTATAAGCAATTTATGGATTTCACATGATGAGCACATTCACCGCTATTCCCACAAAGCATTTGTGGGATCATGTTTCCAAAGCTTTGATGTAATTAAAAATAAGCAGCAAGACAATGGTGCAGTGGCAAGGTGCTAGCCTTCTCGTCTGTTACTTGCAAGACCCTAGATTCAAAGTCTCAAGAAATACTAATGCTACAGCTTCATTAATGTTCATCTGTTGCTCAGGGAAAAGCAGACGTTTTTGGAAAGAAAAAAAAAAAAAAGAGAAGATAAGAAAATCAAAACCTACATCCACAGGGAATAACACAATAGTTCGTTCAAACATTTGAGATTATGTATGAAATAAATTTGATTGTTTTAGCTTATTCTTTGAGTTTAGAGAGCAGTAATTATCCACACTGCAAAATCACTGCCATGAATTCCACATTATTACCCTAGGAACTTCCTACAGAAAACAGCAGAGGATTCGATTATGACCGTCAGGAAGAACAATCACTTATTTTGCTCCTGGCTGAACATGGCAGCATTGGACAATGGCTTAATGGTATAGCAGCACAAAAGGAAAAAAGATCTTTGTTTCTCAGGAGGTAACTACTTCCTCTCCCTTGCAACGGGTAAGAAAAACCTATATTGCTTGCATTAAAAATCTCAGTTACTCTGGAGCTATAAGTGCATTTGGGGAAGGAACCAGGAGCACAGAAGAAGCATTTTTCAAATGGGCTTAAGTGAAAAATCATTGCTTGTTGGTAGGTGTTCTTTACATCACAAACTTAAAACAGCAATTCTGAAACATATACCACAAGCAGGGATACTTTTGTTAATACCCCATCTCCAGAAGAAGTAAATATGGTGATAGGTTTAATATACCATTGATGAATTTTATGCTTGAGCATGCTACTGTCAAAGAGGAACAGCCATTCTTTAGTCTTCTGTGAGCAGCCACAACAAGAAGGATCTATTTGAAAACATGAAGGGATCCAACATGACTAAGAACTCATGCTCTGAGGGAAGGTTGGGAGGGCAAGTATGCTGGATGGCTTTGATATGCCCTAAGTCGACTTCTACTTCTTAGGTGGATTTTGTATGGTGACTATAACAACTATAACTTATGAATCTTTGTGTTTTCCATCAGGTAGAAAAAAAAAATAAAAAATAATAATAATGTATTTATGAATTTTAAAAAAACACAAACACAAGAATTTACTAAGTAACCTGAGATCAAGAAGTGTGAAAAGATATCCCAAAAAGTTTATGTTCATCTTTTGTATTCAAGAAAAGCATTGGCTTATTAAGTATAATTTTGCTTCAATGTAAAATTCAAATATAACTAATAAATAAATATTTGACAATAATACATTTGAGTTAAATCTCCCCCCCCCAAATCTCTTGACTAAAACTTCTTTCTGATACATGCACATTCACGAAATTTCACCAAGCATTTTAAAAAATGTATATAAGCAATATTTAACATAAACAGAATCCTAATCTTTCCCTTTCTTTTCCTTTTTAATGACTCAGCCATAAAGTACTGGATCTTTCTTGCTTCTACACTGCTACACATTCACAGTGGCACCAGTGACTTCAACCACATTACTGCACATTAATGGTAAAAAAGAGAGTCATATCTGTGTTAAGGGATGTCAAGCCTACACAGAATATTTGAGAGCTCAAGCTCACCACAAAGCATGAATCGTGAATTGAGCTGGATAGATTAGTTTTATAATTTTGAAATTATTAGTATTTTAACATCAGAAGCCTGAATTGAAAAGCTTGAAGAAAATAAATTTAAGGTATGTAAAATGGGTATAAATCATTTCTAAACTGTGCACAAAAGGTCAGATTTAAAAGTTACTGACAGGTGGCATTTTTTATGTTAATACTTTCAATATCTTAAGGATAGCACATTAGATTCTCAGTTCTGCCTCCTTACCTGATACTGTGTGTTGCATTTTGCTTCCAGTGTCAGTGTAAATAAGTCCTTTTCCCACTTGACTGATCTGGTACTCTCTGATAATACCATTTGTTTTTTTGGGTGCAGTCCAGCTTAAATACAATGCTGTTGAGTTCAAAGCACTGATGTCTGGTGGCTGAACGCTCTCAGGGACTCCTTGGACAGTGACTGCAACTACCTGAAGACATATGAATTAAACAGCAATTTAATGTAATAGTACACTAGATACCATGATCAATGAGAATGTCACTTTTGTTTTAAAATGTTGTTTGGTCTGGCATATCATTACCAAGAGCCTGGAGAACTAGTTAGTTTTTTCCTCCTTTTTCACAATGAAATCTGACCTTGAATATATTACATAAGTCTATGTCTACAATTTATCACGACAGGTTCACCACAATCTTAGCTGCAGTGTATAGCACAGGGTGAAACAACAAAAACTGTATTGCTTGAAAACTCTTGATAACTCTCTTCCATATGGTTCGTCAGTGTCTCTGCATTTTAACTGCCTGATTTCATATATTTTAAGCACCAGTAAACATGGGGCTAAACCTCAATATATCCAGTGCAATCTGAACTCTATCAAAGTTATGTGTAACTCCATGTTTTTTTTAAGAAAAACAAAGATTCTGAAAGATAGAATAACTTTGGACTCGTTAACCTCACACTTGTTTAGCTCTTCCTACAAAAGAAGGGGGGCAGGGCAGGGCACTGCTGATTTTCTGTTGACACATCTCTAGTGTTTTGTACAGAGGCATATCCAAATGATACCAGTTTAATAAGTGAGTCGAACCTTTTTCTCTTCTAGAATCACTTTTTTTTTTTTTTTTTTTTGTTATTACCACTTTAAAGTATTTATATTATGCTCTAAATATAAAATGTGCCCTCTGTAATATATTGTTTTAGTACATTTGATGGAATCAGTCTCTACTTGCAGACTTCAGTGTTTGCAACTGTAAACTCCTTAATTACATACAAGTGTGATAAGCAGAATGTATTAGTTCAGGCTAATGGTTGTAGCAATGGTGGCTATACAGGTTCCAGATCATAGCTGTGTTTGCAGGTAGAGGACTATGTGCCTACCTCTATCCCTCTGTCAGTCCTTCTTTTCTCATACTTTTGGATGAGATTTGTACCAGTAAGAAAAATATGTAAAAACCTGAAAAAATCCACCTTTTCAACCCCATAGATACCGTAATTACAAAACACAGTCACTCTTCCCCACTTCTGTTCCACATATCTTACACTTGCACTCCTAGAAAATTGTTTTCACAAAGCAAGGATATTATTGTGAAAAAGGTCACTTAAATAGTTTTTCCAAATGATGAGTAAGACGGATACTTTGCAGAAGAGAAACTAGAGCTGGCTAGATAGTAATGCTGGTGAAAGGTATCCATGATTCTAAATGATAAGAGAAAAAACAAAACAGTGACAAAGGGAAGAAAGAGATTCTGTCTGCTTAAAAATCAGAAGCAGAGGCAGGCTGTGCACAAAGGAAGTGTAACGCCTGAAGTCAGCATAGACATGGAAAGCCAACAAAGGTAACATAGTAGAAGCAGCCTTAGAAAAAGAAGGTTGTTGAAGAAGCTGATCTACTAGAAGGTACACTAAGAAATAGCATGGAAGAAGAAGCAATATACATCTTAGTGAGAAGCAAAGATTTAATTTCAAGGATTTGAGAAAATGCATTTTAATATTCCTTACTCTATTCTATCATGTACAGCTTTCTATTTAACAAACATCAGTTTTTACAGTGTAATTTCAGCACTGCCAAGACCGAATTACTGCTTTCTTCTTCCACTTGTTTGTATCAACCTTAGGATCCGAATAAACATCTGTCAGTAGTTGAATCCAAATAAGATTATTGATGCTTTTCACTTACTTGCTCAATAATCATCATGTCTTCAAATTACACCTTTCCAAAAGCATTTATATGTTACCACACCAGCTGATAAATGTCTGGCACCAGTTCTGTATAGACCAATTCACTAACCTTGCTGCTGTCTGTGCAACCAGCAACAGTACAGGCTCTCAGTTGGTATGAATATTCTTGGTATGGCTGGATGCCACTTGTATCTCTGAAGCTTGTTTCTGTTCCTCTAAAACGCTCGATTCCATCTCGGAGAATGATATAGTGAATAATAAGACCTATCACAGAAAGAAAGTTTTCCCTTTTGTTAGCTGAGAAATGCTTCATGATGGTATGCTATAACAACATCCTCTGCAAACAGAAAATATTAAATGAAATCTCTAGGTGACCACTCTAATAGGTAGTCATCCCACTTAAATGGTTAGTGTCAATTACTCTAAAGTCACTCTGCTCAACCTTTACATCAACATCTCAGTGGATCTCAATGATCATTGAAAGTTGTTCCAAGTTTTCACAGTTTGAAAATTATAACCAAGTTTTCCTGAAAGAACTGAGTATCAAGCTCCTCCCCCAAATTTTATAACATGATTGTGATTTTCTGATCATATTTCCTCATTACTATCATTACCACTCTTCTCAAAAGAGGTTTTTAGGCACTTCTAAAAACATACTAAATTGTCTTCTGTGAAAATGAAAATGATTTCAACCTAGAGTTTTTGCAATAAATATATCTCAGTGTCAGTGATTAATTAAAACATTTTGTGTTTTTGGAACACTGTCAGAATAGTGACAGAACATACATTTTTTAAAAACAAGTAACAATACCATTTGGTTGAAGTGGTTCTTCCCAATTCAGAAGTATCACGTCTTCACGGTTATCTACTTTAGCCCATTTTGGTGGACTTACACGCTGTGGCACATCTTGCTTAGTGACAGCTCTGCTAATTTCACTGAAGCCTCTTCCATAGCTATTCCAAGCGGCCACCCTGTACTCATATGTGATAAAAGGTTCTAGGTTCAGATCTACAAAAAGAAAGTTACATTTGAGTCACCTCAGTCTTTTAACAACATACAAAATAAGTATTGTTTTCTGTTTCTATGTCTATAACTACTTACATTTTTAAAGACAGATAGGGAAGTTTTTCCTTTGGGTAGGGCCGTTGTCTGATATAACACTTGTAGCAACATTTGTGAAAGAACCTTTAGGCCTTATTGTATTCACCAAACTTCTTACTACCCACTCCATTCCCCTAAAGATGCTCAGACTAGTTCTGAAGGAATGCTACTTCATTACATTTGCTTCACATTCAGTTAAAATATCTGATAGCGTTTGGGACATCTTTTTCCCCATGGTGAATTAAAACATACTAGCAAACCACCGATCTGATATGCCATTTTTTTTCTTACCTGTAAATGAATAATGATTTTGGCTTCCAGTGTAGACAGTCTCCTCTTCAGCTGGACACACACCTTCCTTTATCTCCTTTTCTGTAGCACTCCGTGAACTTTTTATCCATGCACAGATATTCTCCCTAGGATCAAAGTCACACTTTCCACAATGTGCTGTTTTTTCCATAGATAAAGGACAAAGGATATTAGCCTTGCATTCTTCTTTTACCTATGGAATATGCATACAATTTTAATATATTGACACTTCTTCCTTTCTTTATAGGTGCTTCCAATAGTATTTCTCTGTCTTTACACAACATCCAAATCAGGCAACCACACACTTAGTATGTTGGTATTTCTAGCATGCAGAAACTCTTTCAGTCTCTGGTCAGCCTACTGTCTTTGATCACTAATGCTTTAATAGTCCTTTCTAAAAGAAAGGGAGTTTTTTTGTTTGTTTGTTTGTTTTGTTTTTGTTTTTGCTTTTTTGTTTGTTTGTTTTTGTTTTTGCTTTTGTTTTTGTAGGTTCCTTGTACAAAACATCACAAATTTTAACCACTGGAACCCTAAATGACTGGGTTTATTGAAAGTTGAAGAGTCAGTAGTCAAATGAGGATGGGGTTTTACCTGAGAATTTAAACATTTGAACATTGAAGAATTGTCAGTAGGTCAAAGGTCCTGAGACAAACCAGTAGCACCCACCCCCCTCCCCCAGCTTTCCTAGTGCACAGGAGGGCTCTGTGCAATTCCTTGGCAGCTTTTAAGAACCTGATCCATAGGGGTTTGAAGTATATTTTATATATTTGTGTGTTTAAAAGAAATATTTGTGTGTTACCACAGCAGGTGAGTGGAAAGTATATCAGAACACCTGTATGTGGTAGGGTTTGGTTTGTTTTTCATTTCAGTGATACATTTGACAATATCTACTTCATTTCCATATTGTAGCATTCACAAAATCCAATCCTCTCTCATCCACTTTCTCTGTCCCTCTCTAAATATAAATACATACTTATATGCAAATATATATACATTAAAATAGTTTCCATCCTTTGAAATGTTTTTTTTCCCTTAAGCAAAAAAAAAAATAAAAAAATAACAGTTTACTTTTTCACAGCTTACATCTAACACTGAGATGTTATTACTTGAAAATTTCTGTTGAATTCAGTTGGAACTGCAATTGAAAGTTTGGCCAAATTGTTTCCTGCTGACGCATCTAGTCACTGGCTGCTCTTAAAAATAACAGAGGTAGCTTTAGCTTTTATGTTGCTTAGTGTATTATGACATTTAAATGGAGTGAAAATAAACTATATAATTCACTTTGTGTCGAAAGCATGAAAAATATCCTCATTATTACTAAACGTTATACAGGGACCTAATACTGCTGAAATTTATGCCAAAATTGACACTTGTTTTCAACAGGATCAAGATTAAGTCCATCAAGTAAATATCAATTGCTTTATTTTTATTAATTTTTTTGTGGAGGAAGTTTGGGGAAATCTATGTTATACTGCCTGCCTGAACTGAAATGTAATAGCATTTTTATACATCAGAACAGGTGACTTCAATTTCAATTTCCAATCAAGGAACATTGTCAGGAACAGTGGCCACAGAATGGGAACTGGCTATATATGCCAGTCTTGTTAGTATGCCAGCTTTTAGCCACTGTACTAATCTGAAGTGCTGGGCAACACTTCACAGAGGCAGCTAATCATTATTAATTCCTTTAGAATTCATTGCAATAACATCAATCATGGTGAACTCATTCGGTATTAATATGGATGTAATGTGAAAATGAATAATGCACACAAGAGTTTTTATATTCCTATTTTAGAAAAATAGTTATGAACAGTGTATTTCTCTTTCCATTGTCAAATTAGAGCTACTGAGAGATTTTCTATCAATTACCTTCATCATCATTCCAGCTGAAATCTTGTCAGAGCAAACATATTTCAAAGGATTATATCCAACTCCATTACAGCATTCTTCGCTCTTTGGAATAAGTTCAGTCTCACAGCATTTTACTGGCACTTGGTCATTCTTTCTAACATGTGCTAGGGACTCACCACTGGAACCTGAGCAGCATATGGTATCTGACACATTTACATATTCCTGCCCACAACAGAACATCCCTGAAAATAACAAACAAAAAATATAGATCTGAATATGTAATGTAAATAATTTTTAAAAGAGGTAAGAAAGAAGAAAGCTCAGGCTGCAGTATAGCTTGGCATAAAACCATCAGCAGCTGGAAATACGATGATTTAGCTGAAGTGAGATTAAATTCTGAATGCAAGGTGACCGAAGCAAGAATCCTAAATTCTAGACCTACTTGAAAACAACCAAGAATTAAAGGAAAAAACAGGGATCTTCTAGAGTTAACTTACACTATTCCTCAACTTTTGTAAGAACCTTACCTATGAAGTACCATAGAAAGGTACTATGTGCTACAGGTCAAGGACAGACTGTTGATGCAGAAATTGAGAAAGCTTCTCAACATACCTCTCAGTCAGATCTCATTCATTCCTCCCAGATGGGCAGTCTTCCAACCAGTATGTCTTAACATTCCAGAATGTTTCACATTACAGTTTATGATTTAAAGTGAGGGTTCATACAGTGTATATGGAACTGAATGGGTTACTTAACAAATACCCACAGTGAAGCTTCAGCCCTCATATTTATGCTTTAAGAAGTTAGTATCTAAATATAATTTTCATTTCTACAGTGGAATTGAAAACCTGACAAATTTAATTCCACAGGCTCTATTTTTGATAATTCTACTTTAAAATTAAAAGCTCATCATAATCAGTGTAGGTTTCCATATATTCACAAACATGATGTTAGGAAGAACTTCTTTACCAAAACGGTTGTTAGACATTGGAACAGACTACCCAGGGAAGTGGTGGAGTCACCATCCTTGGAAGTCTTTAAAAGACGTTTAGATGTAGAGCTTAGGGATATGGTTTAGTGGGGACTGCTAGTGTTAGGTCAGAGGTTGGACTCGATGATCTTGAGGTCTCTTCCAACCTAGAAATTCTGTGATTCTGTGATGATTTTGCAACTGTGAAATACCTGCTTTGAATCCTCCACCATTTAAAGAAAGGGGTAAATACCCCTATAAATGACAGTGAAAAAAATATTATTACTAATTCAAGTAGAAAGATATCACAAAAAAAAAAAAAAAAAAAAAAACAGAGCTGAGATATACTGTTACACCTATAAAGTAATTTGCATTTGATGTAATTTCTGTAGTATGTAGATATTTAATACACATGCAGAAGTGGCTGCTTTATTCTCTATCATTTATTTCAGCAAATCTCTCTTAGGAAGTCATACATAATGAAAATTAGTTGTTAAGGGTATGATCCTGCTAAAGCATTCAGAGCAATGGCTCAAAATGGTGAAGTTGCTTGCATGCTTCACCTATTTTCAGGACTGGTTTCATTCACAGAAATCTAATTGTGGTCACCAGCTCTCCAAGAGGTAAATATTTCCTCCTGTTCACACCCTTTTTCCAAATTGTCCTATGATCCTACCAATTTTAAGTAGAGAATTAATGCAGAAAAAGACTCAATTCAATACTAAGAAGCAACTCAGGTAGCCCCAAGGGACTTTTGACAGGCAAACTAAAATTTTGATAATGAACTGTTTTTCTGTTGAAACAAACAAGGCTGTATTCTTTCAGTGTGAACCTCATCTTTGTTTGACTGAATTAAATTTTTCAGCCAAGATTTCACTCACATAACAAGAAGTGACTCCCTTTCTAGTTTCTTTGGTAAACCATTACTTCTTTAATTATTATCAACCTTGTTCCAGTGTGATAAATTGCTAATTACTTAATACCCTAATCAGCGTTCATTCTTTGCACAGATAAACTGTGACAGCGCCATTAATTTAAATAGTAATTTCACTTAATGGCCAGAACGGCACACCAGATTTTTATGCAGCATTTTCTGAAGACTGCATCCATCACTGCAATATTCTGACATAAAGATGTCTGACGTGCACTAACTCACTTAGGGAGAGCAGATGTTGCAGAGCAGAGTTTGGTAGTAATTCCCATAGTGCATCACTTCAGCATGAATGAGCTGCAAAGGCAGAGGTAGACAATCTTCTGAAACTGCATTGCATAGCCCTTGACCTCTGCTTAATTTATCACATGTAGCACTTGACTCCTGAACCTTGACACCTCAAATGTATAATTTTAAATATGCTCCAAGAAAAACAAAATAGGGCTATGTAATATTGATGGATTGATTTGCTTTCTAAAAATTGCTTTATTCAATTGCTTAAGGATCCAGAAATTCTATAAACCTTTCCTGAATTCAACACAGTACCAAAATACAAAATATTTGTTTGTAAATCAGCTTGAATGCATGTGTCATGCTTTATATATTTATGTTTCATAGGCACGTAATGCATTACAGCAAAAAGAAAATCCATGGGCTGGAAAAGACTCTTCTTGCTAACAGTGATTTCTGTCAACAATTATTTCATGTTCATTGCAGGCAACTGAAAAAATTTACAAACATAGCTGAGTGATGAATTACTAATTTAGTAAATCTGCAAAACCAATGCTTTCAAAGGGGAAAAATGAGTATTAGAAGGCTTAGCCTTTGGAGCCAGAATAGAGGATCAACAAAATACAGAGCCAGTGTACATTGCAGACTACTCCAAAAATCCTTGGCTTACATTTGGGTATTGTAACTATTACAGATCAGAAACCACAACAGTAAAAAGCATTATCTTTCACTGTCTGAGACAGTATAGGGGCATTTTACTAGTTTTTGTTTGTTTGTTTGTTTGTTTGTTTTTTTAAGAGAAAATCCAAGAGTGGTTTCAGCTTCCATTATCTGTTATAGACAGAAATAGACAACTTTGGATAATCACATTGCAGCCAGGGGGCTCAGGATATGTGCATACAATGGTATTGCTGCCAGCCTCTGCCAGTAGATGTCTCTATGGTCCCCCCACTAAATAAGGCCAACAAGGGGCACAAAATAAAATCCAAGAGAACAGACCTCCCTCCCCCCCCAAAAAAAGTAATATGAGATAGAAGACACATATCTTGTTGCAGGACAGACTCTCCAAGAGAGGTATACAATGGCAAATGAAAAAAACTCTACCATACAAACTCTTAAAACCATCATTCAGTGCAAAAATGGTCTAGGTTCTGCAGAAACATGCTGCTTTCAGCAGAACTGATTATACAACAAGATTTTCACTTGTAGTGATTGTTTTTTCTCATATGATTTTTACAAGAAACCAAAAAATGGCAAACAAAAGCTTTAAATTGTTCTTACATTTTAAACTGTGGCATCTATTGCCAGCTACAAAACAGAGCTTTGGAAGCATGTCAGCTTTTGCTTAAAGCCATCCCTGTTACCTCTTCCCCTTCTAGACAATAGGATCAGTTTTCCAACTACCATATTCTTGCAAAATTCTAAGTATCCATTTGATAAGCCAATTGTAAGTAAATTATGTCTTTGTGTGAGACTTTTTTTTTTTTTTTCCCCATCAGAATCATTATAAATAAGAGGAATAGGGAACACATACATTTTGTGCATGGCTTGTGCATTTTCATGATATATTTAGCAAGGCTGAATTACTCTAAGAAATTAAGCAAAAACCTATTGAGCATGATGTATATGATATGATAAGAAACCACAATCTATTCTATGCTTAATGCAGAATAATATGATCTCTTTTCAACTATGGTGTTAATTCATCTTTGAAAAATGTTTTTGTGTTCAGCTGTATGCTGGCTCACAGCATAAAGTCCTCACAGGAAATCTGTGAACGATGAAAAAGCTACTGTTTTCTTTTTTAATGGCCAAAAAAATGTCATCATGACCCATTCTTGAGAAAAATAGTGTAAATGATAGAGTGCTATAGGCTAAACACATTTTAAAAAGAGGGGTATAAAGGTTTTTTAAATATATACATTTAAGGAAAAAAAACTGTTAAGAATACATATATACTGAAATGAAGAACATAACTTTCATCCCAAGATACCTGTATTACACTCCTACACAACTCATCTGCCCAGAGAGAGCAGTAAAAACATAAACGCTACCCCAGCAGTTCTGTTCCAACAGCATCTGTTAATTCACTCCATTTATAAAATACATATTGACAAAGACAACTGAACTGGGACCAGGGAGATTTGATTTGGTGTGAGAAAGTCAATTCAATGTGATTTTGTTAAAGGGCTCCTGCAGGCAAATAAAAGAGTTTAAGTAATAAAGTACATAAAGAGATGTTTTATGAGCCAGCCCTGTCTTGTGGCAGCCACACAATGTGCTGCTATGCAAAAGGGCCTTGCTCAGAGACATTATTGTGAGTCCTGTGTAGATGCTGTAGATCAGGTACAATTAGGGATCAGAGTGAGGGGGAGCACCGTACAAGTGGTGCGGTTTGCAGCATACATTCCATGATTCACCAGTGAAAGGGAGAAAGCATTACCACGGCTCCTAGTTTAGTCCTTCCTGACAGTCAACACAGAATGTGAGTGCTTCGAACATCACACACAGCACCTGTAGGATCCAGTGAACACAAAAAATAAGGGGAAGAGTGAGATCATCTGGGGGTAAAGGAAGAATTTAGCCTTTAGATCTGGGGTCTTCGTTACATGGTAGGATCCTTAGTTGTACAGCAAGAGGCTCGAACTGGCACACACGTGGCAAAAGCACTGTATGTACCACTAATCTTAGTACACCAAGCAGAACTGGTACTAAACCAGTACTTAACAGGTACTAAACCAGTACTAAATTCATTATTTCCATGTTTTGAAATTGGATTCCCCTTCGAAACTGCAATTGGTTTTGAAGTCTTTTTGTCAGGCTGAGAAAGCCTAAGGCTGACAGTATATAATTTCCCCAATAAATGCAGAAAGAAAAGACACGTGAAAATACCTGAATGGGTTTTGTAATAATACCTCCAATCTTTGTCATCAGCTAGTCACATAGTGCTTTATGAGGAAGTAAGGTACATATTGTACGTTTAGGCGATGCACTAACTTCTTGTGATATGCAAGAAATTAATAGGATACACCAGATGAAAAAGGGACTAGTGCTACGGATTAAGCTTTGTTAATTTTAAATTCCAGTGGGTTTAGTTTTATGTACATGTAGATGCACAAATGAGGGACTTGGGCTTCCAACCAGATAGCACTGTCATCTTTAGTTCCTAGGTGCCTAACTCCACATCTCCAGAGCAAATGGAAAATCCCTGCACTAGGATGCACGGCAGCACAGGGTGACAAAGTCTGACCTCAGCTCTACTGACTAAAAGCAGACTGGTCCAATCTTGTGACTTGAGTAATGAAAGATCAGGCACTCCCTTTGAATTTTCTGCAGTGTCTTCAGACCTTGCAGCTTTTGGACTCATTGGGCAATCACCAGCTCACCATTTTGCAATCTATTGGAATAGGTAAGTGAAGTGCAACAGCATTTTAACAAAATTGGCATATGTAACTTAACTTGAAGTATCCCACTTCTGAATGGCTAATTCTACAAGAGATTTAGAAAGATCAAAACTCTTTTTTTCTTGAAAACTTCTCACTTACCTGTGAGAGGTCTATGTGCAGTCCCTTTCTCTTCATCACCACAGCAGACCAAGGTTGTACTTACGACTTCTCCACCACAGCACTGCTGATTGAAACTGTCATGGAGTGATCCACCACAACAGATTTGATTCCCTGACATGGAGTAAGGCATTCCCTGACAGCAAGAGTCACCAATTCCAACTGAAACTCTGTTTTGCTCTTCGTTAGGGCAGCATACTTCACCTGTCAATTTAAGAATACAATTAAAGATTTAATGCATGTATATCTCATGAAATCTCTGAGAGGTTCTCAACTGATGGCAACAAATATTAGTCTAGGTTCACACACTATTAGCTTCATGTACAATATTTTCCACAAGAAAACATGGAATCACTTAGTAGTGGTAGAATGGTACAAAAGCATATATTTATTTGTAATAATAATTTTAAAAACTTACATTCAGGGCAAAGATTCTGTAAGATATCAAAATGCAAGCATGACAAAGACAAACCAAGAAGAGCAGCAAAAATAATTTCTGTAAATATAGTAATTATAATACAGGTATATCTATAGTAGAGAGTTTATTTTTGCTTTGGCCAAAGGGTCAGTCTATTTATTCACAGCAAAACAATCCTGTCTACTCCAAAATCATTCCAAGGTTGTTTTGAAGGACTACTTCATACTGTTAAAGAGTTTTTTCAGTGTCAGTCGGGACTTAATCTCCTAAAGAACTTACAAAGTAAGCAAACTTTAAAAATCCAGTATCACCATCACATTAAGTAGGGTTGGTTGCTACTTCAACAAAAACATCAACTGTTGCAGTACAGTACAGGGCTGTAATATAAGGCTGTTATTGAGACTGACACTATAACAGGTGGTCTGAGAGGGATAAACTGTTTTCCCTAAAGAGAATAGATACTATTGATTTATTATATAAAGAACACACAAATGACAGTAAATGGCAATAGTTTCCATTCTCTAGTATCTGCACTTGGTCTGAACTAATGTTCTAACAGTTAAGGTTGTGTATTGTTTTTCTGTGTTGCAATGTTGTCTGTGGCTCAGATGTCACTGATTAAACACTTGGAAGAAATAAGAAAAACAGATCAGCTGTTGAAGAGATTCCTGCCTTCCTAATTTGCAATCACCATGCCTTCAGCCCAGTGTGCTTCAGTACATCTAGAGCTATCAAGCTGGCCAAACAACATCTGGGAAATATGCATGCTTTGAGAGTTTCCTGTATAAATAACTTTATCAAATAAAGTCAATAATAATAATGGGAAAAAAAATAGAACAATTTTTTAGAGAATAATAGATATAATCTGTTTAGATACTTCATCATATTTTCTTGCATCCCTTAGAATCTAATTTAGTTGCTACACAGAGAAAGTATTAAAACACAGAATGCAGCTTACATCTACTGGAAATAAAACTTTTTTTTTTTTTTTTTCTAAAGGAACTATTAGACATAAGACACAAAGGATCAGTAACCTTCTCATTAACCTCTCCAAATGGGATCCATTCCAAGCTAGGCTTGAAAATGTTCTCACTCTCAAAACTACCATACAGTCTTACCAGTTAATTGTTATCCTTATCAAAGAATGACCCACATTAACATTTAGCTAGAGGTTATTAGCATATTTATAAAAATTAAAAAGAAAAAAGAAAAAAGTGTCCAACATTGTTCATGTTGTTGCCCTTTAGAGTATGGAAACAGAGAATGCAGCAAGTATACTCAGGGAAAAAAATGTTTAAAATCATGTTCAGATATTCACTGTTTCATGCTTGTGGACTGCTGACTGAAGAACTACTTTCAGATATAAGACAATTTGTTTCATTGTACTTTTCTTTCTTGATGTAAACAACATTAAACTAGTTAACATAAACCATTGGATGGGGACAGGGGTCGCAGTATAATCTTTCCATTTCAGTACATTGAGATTAATGAGGCCAGCAAAATACTCTTCTCTGGTTCTTCCATGTGATAGTATTTTCTGATGACATCATGGAAGACATGCTAATATTGTGATATATGAATTACTTTTCAAGGGATCAGAACTTGGGATGTGCTGAATGCACTGGCAAAAAATCAAGCTTTTCTGAGCCTGGGGAACGTGTGCCAGTTCATGAGTAATGAAAGCATTTTAGCTCCTGACCTGACAATTGGCTACAAAGAGATATATGCTCTGAGCAGAGCCCCAGGAAGGACTCTTCTCCTTTTCTTCCCCTATCCCTGCCAAAAACTCACCAACCAACAAGAAACCAAACCCTAGACAATAGCACAGAAGCAGAGTTTGGGCTAAGTTCCTCAACAGTTCTGAGAATCAGACAGTACAATCAGCCTTAAGTGATAAATTTCCAAAGATAATACACACAGTTTGTTCTGTAACATTGGTAGAAACAAACAGTAGAAAATCCTGTTAAAAAAGAAAGAAAAAAAAAAAAAAAAAAAGTGATGTAATCTGTAGTACCAACCCTAAATGCTAAGAATTGTTCCAGAGAAGAAATGGCTGGGGAAAATCACGAGGGGTCAAGTCAAGCAGAGAACTAAACTGCACCACTAAATTGCCTGATGGTGTTCCTATTAAGCAGAACTGCCCTCCCCATTATGCAGCACTTACTGCAATTAAGTATAGTTTGGCATAAATTAGTTCTCTGGGAAATGACCCAATCATCAGGTTTTATCAATTAAGCCTCTCTTGTACAAAGTGTACTGTGTTTAGAAGACAAAGCATAATTTTCTTTGCTTATCCCACTGAACACAAGCCTAGACGACACCTAGAAATCTTGATAAATCCCACATTTATTGCAATGTTTTCATTCTCCTTGGTTTAACGGATAGATCAACTTTGTTGTTTTGTTTCTTTCAAGCACTTGAAATGAGTTGTCTCTTACCTACTAATACCCTAGTGTAATAACCACCACAGCACTGATGTTTCGGTTGCACAGCATGTATCTGACCACCACAGCAAACCCCTGGTGAATTAAGAATAAATGGAATGTACTTGTCCTCGCAGCATTGGAAGCCAGGTTTATTGTCGTGCAGAATCCCATTACAACATACCTAAAAGTAGTTAAAAAATAAAAAATTAGTAAGGCAATATCTGTTAATATTGTAATCATAATGTGTTCTCTGACAAAACAACTTATGTGAAAAACACATACAAAACATCCAATCATGGACACTAATCTGACTGCAGTCAAATAAAAAGAAACTTGGCTAAAATTCTGTGCTCTCCAGCATTATCAGACTTCAATAAACTGCTGTATATCTGATGGAATGTTGCTATTTTGCGGCCTTCAACCATACTGCACCTTAATAAAATAGTCCATTAATATGAATCATCTCCATATGCCTTGCAGGCTGTTTGAGTCTCTCAATGTGGAGTAGATTGCAATATGTAGATTGGTTTATGTAGATAAGCCACCATCACCCTACCCTTTTCTTTTATCCCCAACTCTTATTTATTTATTTAGTCATTTATAAAGAGACATGTCATTCAAAACCCTTACAACTGAAAAACAATATTTCCCAATATGAACATTTGTATTTTTTCCACTTTAAAATAAGTGGAATTTTCTTCTTATAACACACGATTACTTATATATGACCACTGTTCTTCAGACAATGTGATCTCAAGAGAATAATATATAAGGATTTTTTTTTTCAAAATAAAATTTACATGAAATTAATTTTGAAAAGGCCTTTACACTTCTCTCTAGGTGTTGTGGAGAAAATTATACATTTGAACAATCAAATAATTATGTGCACACTTACTCCTGTGTAGATGGAGTGACACACTGCCTGTGTAGAAAATCATTTAGAACATGTGGTAGAACTACTTAAAAAAAAAAAAGAAAAAAAAAAAAGAGTAACCTTGGAGTCACAGTCAGTGTGTCTTGTATGCCTCTTATGCTTAGACAGAAAATCCAGTTGACAGTACAGCACAGATGTTGGACCAGAGTTGCTCCTTTGTTTTCTTTTGACATGGAGCACTTCCATCCTTTACAGTAACCACGTTCTAAATCAGGTCAGCAAAGGAAGAAAGCACCCCTCCACAAGGATCTTTATCTAGCTATTTTAATTACTAGCTGACATAATTTTTTTAAAACTGTATAATAATAGGTTCAAGACATCTAATTTATATTACATATATAACATTAACATGAATATATACATATATGAAAACATGATCATTAATTTCCTGAATTCATAAACAAAATCCTTCCAGCTTCTATGTGAATTAATTGTGCTTTTTTTTTTTTTTTTTTTTGATGCTGTTGTTGTTTCTGTTTTGAATGGCTTTTAGTCAATTTCTCCTGAGAATATTAGGTTACATTCTGAAGTCACAACTGAAAATGCACAAACAATATGTAACCCAAAATGAACAAGGGCAGGGCAGAAGGTGTTTCTCATTATATTTTCAGGTTTTATAGCCTTATATTAGCCTTTGAATTGTTACATAGTTCTGTGCTTTTTGAGCACACTTTCTCATTTAGCATCTGTATTTTAGACTACTGATGTAGTTGAATTTTATCATTTTCTGTTCAGGAATTTCGAGCCTCTGCAGGTCCCATGATATTATTTTGCTGTCCACCATGCCACTGGTAATATAATCCAACCCAAATTTAATTAACCCACTGTTCTTCCAGATCATTAGTTAAGATGTCAAATAAAACTCAGCTTTACACCTCTCCTTTCTATCTTTTGGATTTCATTGATCTCATTTTTTAAGACTGGCACACACTCCAGACTGAGTTTTTTGTCACTTACAATTGGCTCCAAAGTACCTAGAAGATTACCTGTTCTCTCTATATTTCCAAGTAGTTTAAAGACACTCTTAACAATATCAGATCAAGTACTATCATGCCACTGTCCTCAGAATAGACCACGTTTAGCAACAATTCTTGATACTTGTAAAGTATCTCTGCTCTTTTACTGCATCCTTAGCTTGAGACACCAGAGCCAGTAAAAGCTGTACCTGCCTGCACAAAATGAGGCCAAATATATGTTTCTCACATATTCTTGGTCCCAACTTTTTTGCCCTTTGGGACTCTGCTTCCCTCTGCGATCTGTTTAGCCCAGTTACTCTGCTTCTTTTCATGGATTTCATTTGTCATCCCAGTCCTGTTTCCCTCTTCGCAGTCATGTGCACCACTCATCTTTCCCCTCAAAACAGTCTTTCCATCTTTACAGATGAAGAACCTTGCACATTTTTGGCACAACCCTGGCTCAAATGCTTGAGCAGCCATTTTAATTTCCATGCGAGGGTTACAGTTTTCTCTTACGAATCCTTAGCAGAAACAGCTGCCCTGCTTATTTCACACTGGAGGGGCCACTTCAAGTGCTAACTCCAAAAGACTCTGATTGGAATATTATTTGTAAGATTGTATTATTGTTGTTCTCCCTTCTTTTCCACCTGAATTTCCTCAAAAAAAATGAATACCCAGGTATGTTCCAATAGTTTCAGCAGCTTCTTTTCCTTGCTAGAAATTATTTAAGATCTTCAGCATTTCTCATATTTCTCAATACCCTGCAGACAGCTTCTGAAAAGAGGTCCAGTCTACTCTAAAGTACATTCAGACTCTCATTTGGCATTACCGATTGATGTAGTTGGTGCTATTATTATGTAGCTCCATAATATCCTCTGCAGTCAGCTGTAAATTGTTAAATAACACTTTTTTGGCAGTCCTCTAAAGATAGTCAGTTTCTGTTTGCATTGATATTCATTCCAAGGATCCTGTATTATCAGTCCATAAAATAAAATTCATTCAAGTAATGTTAAAATTATGTCATAAGCAAAGAAGAAAAGCAGATGGATTGAAAGTTATAGTGGCAAAAGGTTATTATTATCTCATCCTCTTAGATCTCAAAATGACAGTCCCAATTGGATGGCGTAACTCCGTACATGGAAGCAGAACCCTTGTAGCAATCAGATACAGTGACACCAACATTTCGGCAGGTCTGAGATCTTTCTCTCATATGCAGGGTTGAATGCTTGACATATACTTGCTAACCAGAAAATCTCTATCATACATGGAGATGAAACAAGATGCTCATCTTGAGCTATCATGTGAGGTCCTTAAAAATATTGGTAGACTGAGTTATTCACAAATCAATTCTATAGCTATTCTGCCATCTAAGCACACAAAGGGACTGTGACCCAGGAGCACAGGGACTGAGCAGGACTTGGCATAAAGAAAGGCTTATTAGGATAGCTGAGAAAAGTCCATTCAACCAAGACTCTAGTGCAGAGTAACTAGATATCAAATCTGGCATGCAGTATTCCTTTTTTCTCTCTTTTTTTTTTTTTTCTCTTCTAATTTTTAAAAATACTCCAAACTTAACTATGCAACTCAGTTTTAATTTAATTTTAATTTTAAATCTTGTCATCCCTGATCCCTCTGCTTGCTGAAGACTTTACTGAAGGATATTATCTGGCCTTATGGACACATGCCAGTTGAGCTAGGACTGATTTACTCAAATAAACAGATGTGCAAGGCAGCCATGTTTATCCTTCTTGTCAAACGCTTGCTGCCAAAGCCACTTTGTGAAATAGCAATTCACAAAACACTCTAAGGAATTCCTATTAGCTACTAGAGTTCATTAAAAATTTCTGCCTGTGGAGCAAACACCAGAGTAATGATTGACCCATCATGTTCTCATGTGAGAGGGAATATTTTAAATTAGCAAAGCTCATTCTTTTTTACTTAAATTATCCCAGAATCTATATAAACACCCTTTCTTGCTAAGTATACATATTTATTCATTTCGCAAACTGCTGCTCTCTTTTAGTAATTGGTACATCAAAAAAAAACACTGTTATTCTGTTACAAATCATTAAATATTATCTTACTAAGATGAGTTTCATTTGATGCCTTTCAGGTGTGTTACCACGCACACTATATATGAAGTGTTATCCTTTTAAAGGTTCTCTAAGTCTGAAAGAACATGAAAAGACTTTTCAAAAAATTACTAGCATTAACAATAATTTTTACACAAATATTGACGATCCTTCTTCAGTGTTTAGATGTGTTCATTTTCGCTCCTGAAATCATGTTTGTTCAGATAGCTATCTAGCCACCGTTTTGCTTCTCCTGTCCTTAAAGATAAAAGTTTTTAACAAATGACATGTGTTAATTATGATGAGTGAATGGATAAGCCTGTAGTTCATAGTTATATTTGATTAATTCATTAACTGCAGATTTGTATAGCTTGTTGCTACTACAAAAAGTACCAAAGCTTATTAACATCTTCAGTCAGGACCCTTTTAACTGTTGATGTTCACACCAAGGATCCACTGTGTATGAAAATAATTAGCTTTTACGTCACTATTTTAATTGCATTTTTACTGTACCTGTCTCATTATTTTCAGTGCTCACATCAGGATGCCAGTAACAACAGAAGGACAGTTTGGCAGCTACATGGATAAGAAAGGAATGCCTTCACCACCGTACTCACATTATTCTCTCTGATGGGTGAAGCTGGAGTACATTCTTTTGTTAATGGACGTACATCTCTACAGATCATGTGCTATGTGTTCTGTAAGTTGATGTTTTGTTTTTAGATGTCAAATATGAATAGAGTTAAGGATCACACCCTACTGAAAAGAGAAAGGAAAAGACTGACAATTTTGGCAGCTTGGGAATGCTCAAGTAGCATAGGCCTGTTACTGCAAAAGGCAGCAATAAGACATAGGGTCCCTCCTGGCAGTAGACAAAAGACTGTATTCTCAGCTTTTCTGAAATATTACACAGAAAAACCTTTTAAAATTATTTCTGCACTCAGAAAGTGTAAATCCATTCTAGTCTGATTACAAACACGAGGGTAAGGATACTGCCCACGGCATTTTATTAGATATTATTATAATAATTAAGATATGTAACATTGAAGCAGAACAATGGATAGCAACTACAAACAAGAAGTACAGATCTGATGCAAAGTTTATTTAGGGTAATAGAAATCTTTTCTCATCTTCATTAGGCTTAATATCAAGTCCATAGGAGCCCATGAATGTGCATGTACACGTCCCTTGTAGTGAAAAGGTCACTTGCTCTTTCAGAGATTCCCAAGATAGCTCTCAGCAAGTTGGTTTATTTACACAGAGCAATGTTTTGCACAGATACTAACTTGGATCCTAACTAGAGCACACACGTTAGTACAACACTTTGCCCAGCTAATTAGCACTGCTTTTCTGACATAACTGTGTTACTTAGCTGGACCAAATTTAGCCAATGTTTCCTGTAGAGTCTCTGCACCCCTCTCTGCTGCACAGTGAAAGCACGCTCTTTTATTCCTATAGTTCTATTACTGATTTTATTTTTATTTTTTTGGAGGGGGGAGTGAATTACTGAATACTGTTTTTTAAAGGGGAGGGGGGGAAGGGTTATATTTTTGGTGATCTCTTATGTAGATAAAAAAAAAAACAATAACAAATTCCTCGTTTTCTGCAGTGCCTTATAATAGCAAGTTGATGCTGCCAAATGCCATCCATGAATCCATATGAAATATTAATAAACAACCCAAGACACACCTTCAAATGATCTTTTTTTTTTTTTTTTTTTTTTTTTTTTTTAAATGAAAGGCCTAGTTTTCCTTTCACTTCATACTCCTGGATTCAAGGAAATCGTAAAGGGGCAATTAGACCTATTGTGTCTTCTACACAACTGAGGTGTTTTTACCCTGCTACACAGCTGAGGTCCACCACAACCATTGTCTCACTCCCCTTTCTCAAAGGGAACGGGGGAGAAAATACAGCGGAAAGGACTCAAGGCTTAAGATAAGGACAGGGAGATCACTCAACAATTATCATCATGGGCAAAACAGATTCACATACGGAGATTAATACCATTTACTGCCTATTATTAACAGACTAGAACAGTAAGAAACTAAAAGCAAACTAAAAACACCTTACCCCCATCCACCATCTTCTATGTCCTCCCCATGAGTGGTGCAGGGGAACAGGGAATGGGGGCTGCAGTCAATCCCTGACTCCGTCTCCGCTGCTCCTTCATGGTCACTCTCTGCCCCGGCTCCACGTGGGGTCCCTCCCATGGGATGCCATCCTTCCCGAACTGAGCCTGTGAGGGCTGCCCACAGGCAGCAGCTCTTCAAGCGCTGCTCCCACACAGCTCCGTACCACGGGGTCCATCCCCCAGGAGCAAACTGCTCCAGCATGGGTCCCCCACGGGTGGGCGGCAGCTCCCCCCAGACCCCCTGCTCCTGTGTGGGCTCCTCTCCACGGGCTGCAGCTCCGGCCTGGGGGCTGCTCCTGCGGGGGCTCTCCATGGGCTGCAGCCTCCTCCAGGCTACCTCCACCTGCTCCACCAGGGGCTCCCCCACAGGCTGTAGCATGGAGATCTGCTCCATGTGGGACCCATGGGCTGCAGGGGGACAGCCTGTTCCACCAGGGGCCTCTCCATAGGCCACAGGGGAACTGCTATTCCCTGCCTGGAGCACCTCCTACCCTGCTGCATTGCACTTGGGGACTGCAAGGTTGGTTCTCACTCCTTTCCTCTCCCAGCTGCTGTGGCACAGCACTTTTTTCCCTTTCTTAGATCTGCTCTCACATAGGTCCAACCAGTGTTGCTCATTGGCTCAGCTTTGGACACGAGTGGCTCCGTTTTGGGGCCAGCTGGAGTTGGCTCTGATTTGACACGGGGCATCTTCTGGGCTCTGCTCCAAAGGCCACCCCAGAGGCCCCCTGCTACCAAAACCTGGCCATATAAATGCAATACAACAAGATGCAATAAACAAATTGAGGAAAATGTCAATCTCCTTTATGAGAACTTCACTAGTGATTTGTCTAATGGAACTATGTACATACATCTTACATGCTTTCACTGACTGGTCTACCATCCAATTTGGTATGTATAAAACAATATCTACAGGGAAAGATGTTTACATATGTAAATGAACAACAGGGTAAACAAATAGCAAGCATTTCCGTTTGTTTGTTTGTTTTCCCAACAGTAATTATAATGCCTCATAGAGTACTATAAAGGCAAGAGAAGTTATTCTGTCTTAATGGACTATCAACTCTCAGGAACAGGACAGAGTTCTCCATTTAGTAGGAGAAAAGGAGAAGTATTGGTAGGAGAATTTGGTAGCTTCAAATCCAGCCGTTTCCAAGAGGATATGTCCCAATAACAAAATGCACCATAACAATTAAAGGGAGCACAACTTGTTGGCACCTCCCAGAGGGAAGCATAATATAGGTTTGCAGTGGTATTATCATCCCTAGTGGGGACTGTCATCATTACAAGTCAGAACTGAGCTATACTAGTGGATTAGAAAGATGGTGTCACTTCTGCTCAAGAGGAAAATGCAGGACTTCAGCCTCTTTGGCTGAACACAAAAAAGTAAAGAACAAAATGATGAAACACTAGCAAAGCACCCTCTTATCCAGAGAGATGCAGTATTGTATTCTTAAATATGTCCCATGCTGATCAGCTCTTAATACACTTGATTGTTAATTTTCATAGACTATGCTGAGATGGCTTCATTCTACCTACAAAATTTTTGCACCCCTGCAAGCAAACTTGAATGTGCAATTCATTGTGTCAAGAATTTTGTACATTTGCAATAGGGTTGGGGACTGAGATCTTTGTATTTCAGATTTTATTTTTTTTTCATGTGCCAAACAAAAGGTATCTGCTTATTGCTCTTGATATAAACGTTACTTTAACTCTAAGTGACATCTCCACATTTGGTATATCATTAATGGATGACAAATAGCAGCTGATATTGTGGTAAGGGGCTTTCTTTTCAGAACAACTTTACCCCAGTCAGTGTTGCTTTTCTTCACTACTCCAGTAGACTGTTGAATCTAATGACCATATATACTAGCATAAATACTTGAGCATTACAGCTGGTGTAGAGTGAATGTTGTCCCTGTCCCAGACTAGTGTAAAAGGAACAGGGATATGTCAGAAGCTCTGTAAAAATCTGTTACAGATGTTTTAGATTACTGGTGGGTACACACAGAACAAACCAGACAAAGCGTCAGGAGGGGAATTTTAATCATCACCCATGAAAATGACTGCCATGTCATATTATGTATGTCATATTACGTATGTATGTGCTTCAGTTTCCTGTGGACCTTCAAGACTGCTACCTAACCAAGTAGCACCCACTACTAGCCCCTGTCTCTGACTAATAGGTGCAAATAACAAACAGATGAATATCTTTTTGTACTTCCTTGTTGTTGTATGAGTATAGTGGTACTCCATTACATCATAGCACAATTAAGAGTCAGAAATTACTAAAGCTGGTGATGTGTTTAGAGAATACAAAGGCCATTATAGCAAAATGATATTCAATCTATTAGAAAAAAAAAAAAGTCAGGAAACCATAAAAATAAGCAGACTCTCTCCATAGCTGAAAGTTACCATAAGTTTGCACAAAGATTGAAAAAGTAAAAAAGGAGAAAAAAAATCTTCTAAAATTAATCTAATACAAACTCATTCACATGCCAAAAGGTCTATTAAAAAGTCTACCAAGCTAAAAAAAAAAAACATGAAATAATTAAATTTATGTTTTAGAACAAAAGACTCCCTGTAATTCACTTGAAAGGTTTCAAAAACACATACATATAGCACAGTATAGCTTTCAAGGGAACTCCAAAGCTAAGGCTGTATTGGCTAGAATAATTTATATTTTGACTTGAACCCCTCAAATAACTCACTTCCTTAATTACTGTCTTGTCTGACAGGGAGTCGTGTGAATACATATCGTTTGCCTTAGTCACGGAGCATGTGATGATGCTTTTGACAAATAGGGACACTATTTCATTACATTAAATCTTACTTTCAAACTAAGAGTTTTCTACCTCATTTGTCAATAAAAACCATTACAGACTCTTGCTACACTATTGATCCTACTCCTAAACAGGAACTAATATGAAGATTAACCTGAAAATAGCCATAATTTAAAAATACATCTGACAAATCACAATGGATCTCATTCAGGGCTGCTCATCATTGTCATGTAACAACCACCCACTTGTAGCTGAATCTAAATAGATTTTCTGTACAGGAGAATTTAGTCATTCAGCCATGGAAAAATTTGAGGAGAAAAAAAAATCATTTTAATGACCATTATTTGCCATGCAGGGTTTGAGGAATAATTCCTCACACAGAGAGAAGCTTTTTAGTTTTACTAGTGTTTTTGAAATTCTGCATATGCGTGGAAACTTTTCTATGGTCTTTATGTGATCCAGTGTGACCACTTTTTGCCAAAGGAACCATAGAAAGTACTACCACGTGCTCCACAGGTACGTGAATATTAGAGCAGACAAAGAATCTCCTTTTGCAGTTTACAGTTTACAGTGTAAGCTGTATGGCATGAAGCTGAGCAAAACTTATTGTTCCTAGTGGGAGGCAAAAATACATACAAAGCTCTATGTATGTATATGCCCACCCTGTAATTTAGCACAATGGGATTGGATCAGTAGATCTAATAATTTGGTACTGAGATTCTCACATTTACATATGATTTGTGAGATTTACTTGGGATCAGATAGAGCCTCATTCCTTGGGATGAACACCTGTACAATAAATATGAATCAAAGCTTTCCAAAGGGAAGAAACTGGATGCATGTTTGTGATGTAAGGTGGTCCACAGACTGGTTGGAAACCTGATGTCCCCATCCAGATCTGGAGTACATTTGAGAGTTTTCTGAAGCACGTATTCTGGCTTAGCTTCCTCTGCAGGGGATTTAGTTTGTACATATTAAAAACCACCTTGAAACTTAACCAATGTGCAGTAAATGGAAACAAGCAGGGAATTTGCTTCGAAATTGTACTGTTGCTTCAAACTGAAGTGTTAATCTAAGACAATAAATACTAACCAGTTCATTTCTTCTGAAAGGAGGAATAAGTTAACAGTCTCACTTGTCAGCAGCTGTCTGACAAAATGTTGCTAGAGATTTTTGCACAGCTGTCCCCATATTAAGCTCAAATATCCTCATATAATTTAAAAATATTTCAAGACATATCAGAGCCTCATACTTAAAATATTGAAAGAAGCAAAATCTTCACATCCTTTCCTCTGACAACTAACGAGGTTTGGTTTACACACTCATTTCTAGAAGAACAATTCTTCCTTATATTACTAACTTATAAATAAACATGTACCTTCAGCTCTGGATGATAACACTCTTCTCCACAGATATTTTCATGCTTCCTACATTCTAGAGGGATGCACATTCTATTACTTTTGCTGCTCCCTGCTGCTGGGGCACACCTCTTCAATGCTGTACGTAAGAGATCGTATCCTAGGATAATGCCATTTGGCTGTCCCGGCGATACCCAGTTGATTTGAAGAGATCTACAATAAGCAGAAAATTAACAGCTGTTAAATTATTTAAAGTATTTATGTTTCTGCAGATAAATACATTAAATGATTAGCATATAGTTGTTCCACATTATATGAGTTCACATGGAGTAAAGTATTTCAAGTATCCAAAATATCCCTCTCAATGGTGAATTTCACAGGTTCTTTAATAACCAAAAGGTGTAAAGTTTGAAAAAAAGTATCAATATTTGATAAAACCCTGAGAAAATGAATCACACATATAATCAAAGCCCTTAAAAATTGTAATCAAAGTCTTTCTGTTTAAAAGAAATCACATTCATGCTTCTGAAAACTTTTGTATAATGAACTTTTTTTCTAGCGTTTCAACCATTGGAGTTCAGTGGTAGTTGAAAGGATTCAGCATGCTTTCTTGGTGCTGTAGTTAAGGTCTATTGACAAGGCTGGAGGGACCATTCCATCCTCATACAGGATCCTGGTGGAGAACAGGCACCTGGGGGACAGAGGACCAACCCCACACTGCAAGCTGTAGCCAGTGCAGCTTGCTCACATTCAGTCACCATTTAGAACAGATTTGCATTTATCTTGCCTTTTCCCTGCTTTTAAAAATATAATGCAAAAAACACATCTTCCTTTGAAATTTATTCTTCAACATGTAATTAATAAAAAATAAGAATTAATAACAACATCATTAAACAGTATACTTAAATATTTTCATTGACAAAATTAGAAGTAAAAAATGCAAGTGTTTAACATAATTCTGACTTGGTGCAAAAGCGTGACTGCAGCTGTCCACAAAATACTGTCCGTAAGAATTCTGTTCTTGATTTCAAGTTTGATATTAGGCCATCATCAATTTAAGGAAGAAAGTATCTTAAGGGAAAAACTGTGTTAAACTTTAGTATGCTTGTCACTACTAAAAAATGTGCAGGTGTTGGCTTCAAAATCTCACTTAAAATTACAACATATGTCTCAAAAAGGACATTTGAAACAGAAATTTGCTCTTTTGTCATGTACACATTTTACATGGAAAACTTAATTTCATGCATAATCACTCTGGAATGTTGCATACAATGTTAATTTCTTACTATGACTTTCTTCTTCGGCTAGAGAGGAGGAGATCCCAGTGCTACACGTAGATCAATAGGAGGACTTACAACACTATATAGCATACACTCAGACTCCAAATACCTCTTCTTGATCTCCATGTCCCACTTACACAGCCACTGTCAGAATGCCAGTGACATCATAAATTAACATTAATTTAAAGTGAAAAACATTACAGTGAAACAGTAGTTGCTGAGATACACTTTGACTTCTTAAGAGAATAAAAATAACTGAACTATTATTTCACTTCCTTGAGATATAAACAAAGGAATACACAGCAAAAAGCCTTTGAGAATAGGAGTTAATGTCTCCTATGAAGGAACAACTTCAGAGGTGACTTGCAGAGGCAGCATTATTATTCCAAGGTCTTCATTTGAACCATAGATTTAATTCCATATTCCATACATGCCTAGTTTGTATTCACTATATATTCTAACACATGGACATGAACACACACATGTGCTCAACAACATCAAATATCTACATTTAAATAATGTTACAGGATTTAACCTAAAAACATAAAACCAGGATACTATATTGTAAAAAAAAAAAAAATATATATATATATATATATATAAAATTAAAAATCAGAAAAAAAAATAGATAAAAAGAAAAGGAAAAGAAGGGTAGTATTTCAACCTTTATAAATGCTATTGTAACTCTCTCCTGGTCTTTGCACAGTATAGATCACAGGAGTAAAGAAAGCACTTCTACTTATTTCTTAGAATAATTTGCTTTCTGCAGGTGTCATTCAGACCCCCAAAAGTATATTTTCAAAGCACTGAGCCAGTTTTCGCAGTTTTGCAAGCCATATTACCCCCTAAAATAATTTCAAAGTAGTCCAGAGAATTGATGCAACTATTTGAACTATTGAATTTGAATTATTTTCCCTTTTCTGCAGAACTCAACACGTTTTTTCTTCATTAATAAGCAGTCACTTTATTATTATTCAATGTATAGATACACATTTGGTGTGGACATAGCTAGTTATCATGTAAAGCTACAGCTGCCCGAGTAAATCATGTGGCATAGAAGTTCACTGCATAGTGCCACCAAAAGGGTAAAACCCTGCATGACCTTTCAATAAAGCCACAACTCTATGTACTCACAGATAAGCAGACTCCTTCACAATTTTATGAATGTTTCAGTTACACGTATACCTTCTGATGTTCACTACAAATTGAGGTGGTTTTGAAAGCAACAGAGTAAAAATAACCCATGGCCCAGTTAAATAAAGTAGCAAGGTTTTCATGGGATTGCAGATGTGAATGAGTATCTCAGCTTTTTCATAGCTACTGTCTGAAGAAACAGGTGCAGATTTACAGGGACATGATAGGACCTTCAGCATGCAACCAGCTGTACCATGTATGGTGCTCATAGAAAGCACAGCCTAATCAGGTCATCTTTTATATCCAGTTAACTCTGGATATATCTGATCAGCTTGTCACTGGTTGGCTGGATGTGACTCCACAACAATCTTTCCCAGCATTTCACGTTTATTCACATAGTTATGAATTCCTTTTTTTTTTTAATCTGCACATTCCAGTTATTTTCCCAGTATGGAAACTTACTGGTTTTTAGTTCCCCAAATCCCTTTGGAGAAATCTGCATTACACTGTCATCTTCCATTCCTGCAGTACCAATACCAAATTAAAAGACATTTTGCATAGCATAGTAGTTTGACACTTTTGTATATGAGCTCCTTCAGAACTCCTGATCCAATACCATCATCACAACAGTTTATTACTGTTTTGCCCATTTGTTCTAAAACCTTTCTACTAACATACTAATTTGAGATAGTTCCTCCGCTTCATTCACCCATGCACAGCATCTCATACAAAAACCTTCCTAAGCTCCACAGTACTGAACACCAAAGCAAAGAATTCACCAGTGCACAAACACACACACCCTGACACACCCTCCCATCCAAAAAAACAAACAAGACAAGAAACATAAAAAAAACAGAACCTGACTTAAGACTTCCATATTGGGTCCCATACTGTTTTCTATTTGAAGTTTGGCATTATAAAATAATCGTTCTAGGACTGTGACCTTTTGTGCCAAGTTTCAGCCTGAAGCTGAGTTATTAACTGTAAGAGGTGGAAAAGTAAGGTATTTATAATGGCTCCAGTGGTATAACCTTCATTAGAACAGTCTGGATGGAGCTGCTACCAGAAAGACTTCTAAGAAGTTGGTGGGTGAAATTATAATTTATGTCATGCAGCACCTTGAGGCAAATTTTAAAACAATTATTTGTGAATGCTACAAAGACATTATCCTACAGCATTCTCATCAATAATACAGCCCCCTAAACTGATTCAGAAGAGGAAAAACCACTGATTCCAATTAAAGACAATAAACTGCATGATCTGTATTGTATCTTGACTATCCCATGTACTGTATAAATGCCTTTTTTTTTTCTGTCTGGTGACAGATATGTATTAAAATGTCCACTTGTCTACACAAACTGTTTTTTTTTTTTTTTTTTTACCAAGTTTTTTCTTTTATGGACGATAAATAAGCAAAATTCATATTCAGCCCAGCACCTGCTGAAGCTGTCAGCTGTAGTGTTTGTCATATTTCAGTCAAAGCTGAAGCCAGCCAGTCATTTTTATACTACACAATCCCTACATACTCGAGGACCAGAATTAATGAATTAGCTATTGATTAAATTCCACTCTAGCAAATCCACCGTGGCAAATAAATGAACTACCCGGGGCACGTGTAGGCCATGGCCAGACATGTCCGGGCAATCGATCAGTAGTTAGTATTCTTTTGGGATATAAGAACAGCTGATGATAATATGACATGTAGGAAAAGGCAGTGTAGAAACAGAGTCTGCTTCTGGCTGAGCAGATTATAAAGTAGGAAGGCATTTTTGATCCTTTTTCATTCATGTGTTATGACATATTTAGTCTATATATAATAGCAGAAACATGCATAAGTGTTTGCAGTACAGACAATACAGACAAAGGCACACATAAGTTAAAGCCAAGGGCAAAAGATGAGATCCTGAATTGAGTTCTTATCATCAAACAAGCTTTGACTATATCTGTATGTGTGAGAGAAAAATAGCAAGCTTAATTTCACCCTTATACAGAGACAAATGCTGAATTCAAGAAAAATGTAGAAATGATAAACAGCAAACAGAAGTCTCTAAGAGACTGGAGGAGCAAATCCATCCTGCTGGCCATTTCAGAAGGCTTGGTTGTTAGATTTTTGTTATTTACAAAAAAGATTTTTTCTTTTTTTTTTTCTACAAAAGAAACACTGCTAATGAGCATACACCACCACAAATGTAATAAAATCATATGAACAATAACATACACACAGGAGGCTAACTGTTTTATTGTTGGTGTAATTCTGAAAAAAATGTGTTAGCATGCTTTAGCCTGTCTTTGGAAGATATTAACTCCTAATGAATCACTGTATATGTTATTTGGCAGCTTCTAAATACTGCAAAACTGTTACTCCTTTTACAATTAAGAAGTTTGTCCATGCCTGTGGATTTCATGGATGTGCAGCTTGCAAACAGTGTTTCAAGGAGACAGAGATGTGTATGCCTTTTAAGATAGCTTACTAATTCTTACTGTTGTGGTGGGTGACTTTTTTTTTACCCACAATTACTCTGTTTCCATTATCAGCATCACATTGCTCCCTGAACATTAATCTCCCTCTTCTTAACTGACAGCAAAATGTGATAATTTTCATCCTCTAAACTTCTTTTAACTACTTCCATTTATGCCTTATTTATTATCCCAGCACAGTTATACCTGAATGACTCTATACAATCAAACAAAGGTGAGATTTCTTTAGTTGCTCATTTGGCCAAAAACTCCAAGATCAAATATAATGACCATGAAAAACCTTTACAAGCTGTACACTGAATTCTTTAATGCACCATATTCAATGCGAGATTGGTCCCCTTTCTGGTCCCCATTCCAGCCACAAATTGATCTGATATATGCCAGCTACCTTTAGCATAGTACCTGGAGCCAATTACGTGAATAATGGGTGCTGCCAGCTGCTTCGGCTCATCTTCTACAGTTGTAATCTGGGTCCCGTTGCTTTTCACACAGGCATACACCGTGCAGGCTTCAATCTGATGAAGAAGAACGTGAATTTCAAATACTAAGATGCAGAAATTATTCAACTCTGCTACTTGCTTAGATTTCTCTTTTCACCAAGATTTGTCTTCTTTTCTACTTAACAGATTAAGTACAGCTAGGAAAATACCAAAACTTTGAGATAAGTATATCTATCAGAGATATACCATGCCGTATCACATTTCCCCACTCTATTTTCAAAAAAAAAAGAGTACACACAGCCATCTGATACCTACCACTATTCTCTATTAAATTATCATCAACAGTGTGTAAGTGAATTTGTTTGTATTTTGTAAGCCGAATCGTATGCATAACACTGAAAAAAATGTCCAAGTGTAACAAGATAGGAAATACAATAAGCCACTCTGCTTTGATTTTGGTTCATGAGTAATTCACTTTGGTTTCCTACATGTACCACACATTTTGAAATAAAAACAAGGATATTTTTCCTTAAAATCTTCTATTCCTTCATGTCTATGCTGGAAAATTAGGATAAAGGTAAAAATACAAATCAAAAACATACACTTCATTATTAAAAATCCCATAGAAATAAAAACTTATTCCTTCCAGTTCTTGGGATTAAACTAAATGAAGGCAAAGTCAAATAACAAGTGAATGATAGTAACATTGTTTCTCTATTGGCGATGCAGGGTTTATTCAAAATAAAAGAGCACAAAAGAAAAGAAAGGTAATGAAGGAAGATTACCATTGAGATGTACATGCATCCAAGATAATATTGCTTTCAGGACAAGAAGAAAAAGAACCAAAAAAAAAAAAAGCTTTGATTTTTACCTATCGCATTGATGCAAACGTATAAAGACTAAGAAAGTGAAAGAGAAGAATAATTAACATCTCAAGCAACAGAAGGTGGCCATGGTAAATTAATATAGAGGATCTATAAGTGAGGCAGTACTCTGAATTTGCATTGTTATTGAGAAAAGACAAATGTGTTTCCAAGCAGCATTCAGAAAGTCATATGTGTATTCATGGATGGAGGTTTGCTGTTTCAGAGGGGTTTGAACATAGAAATCTGTTATGGTATGCCTGCCTGTGATGTTTATTTATGGCATGTAGTAACTGGATGCAAATTTTTCAGAGCAGAGTACACATAGTTACTACTAAGTCCTTCTAAAATATAATGCAAACCCATCCTGAACAAAATAGACAAGAATAGTTACAATTAAACGTCAAACTGCATTTCTTGAGCACATTAATTGAACTTAAGGATAGAAAGATACCATTTTTTTTATACTGCATATAATGTTTCGTCTTTTATTAGATATCTGTCTATAGAGGCAAAGATAAAGATAGAGAAAGGAAAAAGCAAAGAAAAAATTGTTGTACTTATTAACAGCATAAGAAGTACTGCTATGATTTCAACAGCTCTGCTTTTTCCTCAGAACGATGAGGAGAAAAAAAAAATGATAAAAGGATGACAAATGCAATATCATTATTTCTTCGTGCTGATATATTATGCATGCCTGATGTTTCTAAAACAATTGCAATTTTCTTTTAATGAGTAGGAGTAGAATCTTTGCTTCTTTGTAATGTATGTTAGGGCTTTGCTAATGTTGTAGCACAGAGCATTTAAGGGAAAGTAAATGGAGTTTTGATGGTTTGAGAAAAAAATAATGGAAGTCTGTGTTATGAAAACAGCACGCAGACCTAAAATACCCTGAAAATAAATTTATGCCTTGTATGTATACACACACACAAACAGTGCAAATATTTGCCATGTATGTAAAGAAATTCATATAACAATATTCACCTTGGAAGTACATAAATATTATGTAAAATCAAAGAATGTTACACAACACAGAAAAAATATTCTAACCTGTATATTGTATACAGTGAATGGAGATAAATCTGCTAAAAGAAAGGACCCAGGCTCGTTCATTTCAGTCTTGTACTGCTTATTATTTACATAGATAGAGTACTCTGTGACAACACCATTCGGGTTTGAAGGCGATGTCCAGATGACACGTACAGCTGTACTGTTGATGATGACAACCTCTGGAGGGAACATGCCCTCAGGCTCTAGAAATAAAGGAAGAAACTGAATAAACTCCAGCTGTCTCTGCAAAAGCACTTGTTTAACCAAATGCAGATTAGTATTTAGGTTTAGCAAAGGGTTCACTGCTTATCTGCTTTCCTCTGATGAAGTTATCACAGTCTGTAGTCTTCTGTAAATTGGCTTATTATACTCTCAGTTAGAAACCATGAGAGCTGATGGTAAAATGCTTTATACCACCAGCATAGTGTCAATCATCAGTGGTATGTGGCCAGTGAGATATGATGATAAATTATTCACCCATCTGCACTGCCAACATATAAACATTATTTTTATGTCTCCCCCAATCCCAATCTTAAAAGAAAAAAAAAAAAAAAAAAGAAAGAAAAAAAAAAAAGGGAGAGAGAGAGAAAAACAAAGCATTTTACTTTTAAAGCAAAACCTGAGACCAAAATACCTTATGTCTATTGGATCGTGACGTTATCAGCCTCATAGCTGAAGCAAGATGAAGCAATATGTGACATTGTCATTATGTAAATGGATTTGAATGTTGATTACTATAGGTAATGATGAAGTCTAACACTTATTTAAAAAAAAAAAAAAAAAAAAAAGAAATAAAAAGAAACAAACCTTCCTTAGCGTTAAATTACATAATTATCTAAGCATGTCAGAAATAACAAATGCAAAAACCTATTTTTGTCATAAGAACCCATCTTTACCAGTTGAAAAATTGCCCTTACAATCGATTCTATTTTATAAACAAAAGGTGCTGACCTTTGGCATCAGAAAGGAAATGGAAGCCTCACTTAAAGGGCTTTGCTAATGACCTGGAACACTTGCTTCTGAGGTAATGATATTATAATGTTTATAATGAGACTTTATAAAGCAAAAAGATTAGAAAGACCATTCTGAACACATTTTAGATTTACTTCTTTTTGTTGTTGTTCTTCACCCCCACTCCTTAACGCACATGCAGTTGCTAACTGGCACAGAAATGACTCATAAATAATTTTTTTCAGGGGTTAAACTTACACCTAGTGTTTCTGGTGACTCAGGAAAGGTCCTATATATGACTGTCATGTCTAAAGCACATCGCTTCACAGAGCAAATCTTTTTAAAAGAACATTAATTGTTTTTAAATTCCAACATTTATTGATATGAACTCAGTTCCAAACTTAGTGTACACAGACAGGAGTATGCAGGAGAAGATGAGAATAAAGTAGGTTAATATCTGCTATTAGAGCTTTTGCTTCAGTCTCAGTGGGACCCTTTATTGATCTACCACATGACGACAGCCAGCACTTAAGCATTTTAGCGTTTTAGCCCTTTTTCCTCTTATACCGGAAATTTTATAATGGAAGGATGACTGATCTCAACCCTAACAAAAATCAATCAATTTCATTCTCAGAGTTTAAGCCAAGCTGCATTCACTGCTAACCAACCTCCATCTGAGGTAGTCACACGCACAACTTCACTGTTGATGCTGTGGGCTCCATTAAAAACTTGGAAAAATATCTGATACTCTGTGTTGGGCTGCAAGTCACCTATGACTGTATAGTTTTCATTAGCCTGAATCCTCAGAGATCTTCTATCAGCAGTAGAATTCAAGAAGAGGATGTAATACATGACATCTCCTTGCAAGTCTTGTAGTGCTGAGAAAGGAAAACATTGAGACATCAACTAAGAGATATTCAGTCAGCCAGTTTCTTATTCACAGCATTTATCTTGAAGAGAAAAGCAATTTATTATGAAGAGTCCCTTACTGTAAAAAAAAAAAAAAAGAAAAAAAAAAAGAGAGAGAGAGAGAGATTCCATCAATTGTTTTTAATGGCCTCCCACCTCCCACACACCAATAACCACAGGTACAGAATGCTCTTCCAAAGTATCACTAACAGCCCATGATCCTAGGCAACACTGGGAAAGCCTTCTTTCTCATAATGCTCCAGTGACAATGGTAGAATCTGTAAGTAAACTCAGAGGTGAAGACTGCTAGCAGTGGTGCATAGATCCTGCAGGTCACCACTGTGAACAGATATCTTTTACCTGGATACCAGGAAGAGTGTAAAACCTTGCACTACACCACTAGTTGAAGATGGGAAACTTGACTTTTTTTTTTCTTTTTTTCCTTCCTGCCCTGCAAAGTACTGTATTCTGGTTTTACTGGTCTAACCATGGGAAATGAACATTCCATTCAAATTTATACAGAAAGCCTTTTGGCCACAGTGAAAATCGATATCTACATGCTGTTATTTTAGAACAATCATTATAGTATCTACATATAAATGTGTCATACCCTCAGAAGCAGTATATTCACAGGGCAAAAACAACAACAACAACAAACTAATATTTCTTTCTAAAGTGTGTTTTTACCCAGTAGTAGCTTCTTCTGGGAAGGGAAGAAAAAACAGTACCATTTTCTGGCTACACATGGAAGGACATTCATTGGTCAGAGCTAGTTGCTTCTCCATTTCAGTAACTCAGTTTTAATCTGTTATTTTATCTATTCTTTGTTAAATAGTTTAAGTTCAGGTCTGATCAAATGCAACTGCTTTTCCAGTAGGCACCAAGATGAAAAGAATAATTGTGATAAAATCTTCAAATACTAAAACATTGTTTTAGATGATACACTGTACCACTCAACAGAACTCAACTAACTAGGAAATAGAATAGCACTGTTAAAAGACAAAAGCAGATTTATTTGCAGATTTATTAAACAATTTTGTAACAAAAAAATTTTACTGAAGTGATGTATTATTTTTATTTTAAGTGGTACAGATTAAAAAAAAAAAAAAAAAGAAGACCAAAAAACTCCAATACATTTTCCAGAAAAATAAAGATAGCAAGGCAACTTATATTATGGACTCCCAAGCTTCCAGGAAAAAAAAAAAAAAAAAAAAAAAAAAAAAAAAAAAAGAGAGAAAAAAATACTTTGAAATTAATATTACCGAAAAAAGGAAACATGAGTATACAACATAGTTAATATGATTAGTGTAACATACGAACTAATTAAATATGTTTAGGTTTTCTAGTGATGAATGGCTCTGTCTTGGCATTTAACCTTTGTATTCATAAACATATATGGAGGAAATTTCTAAAGTATGAATGAAAATAAAAACAGATTGCATTACCTACATCTAGAAGGTCAGAGGTTTAGATTACTAAGGTAATGAAACTTCAGTGAGCTGCTTCAGATCTATTACATTTGTCAGTTTTTATAAGCACGCTTACTTCACGCATGCAATTATAAAATAAAGAGACTACATTTGTTGCAATTCACCACCCAGTCCTTATAAAAGCATTTGCATGTAAGTCATGAAGAAATTCCCCACTGCTGTACTTAGCAAACCAGCTAAAGAAATTGGCTGAATTCATTTCAAGGAGCAGAGCAAAAAGAAAGAGAAAGAGGATCCTCTCATCCTGAAGGAACATATATGTAAATTTTCATACAAAGAGATGAAATATACCACAAAGACAACAGGATTTTGTGTCCTACTGTATAGATTTCTCTGCATTAAGTATTTCTTCACTTTCACTATTCTCATTCCACAGAAATACCATATAATAAATACAAGCATGACTGAGAAATAGCAAAATGGGCACCCTTTTTTCCCCTTTCTTTCCTCTCCTTTCAAGGACGCTTTGCTGCATTATAAATCAAGACAGGGACTGTGTTTCCTCTGAGAGTAAGGCAGACCAATGTAAGTGATGGCAGGTTAACATCTAGTTACTGAAATAAATACTAAGCACACTTACTTGGTTTTGACCATTCCACTTCTACAGCAGTGTGATTAACAGCACGTGCAATGACGATACTTCCTTTCTCTGGTAATCCTGCTAATGTAGTAGCTATCACTTCTTCACTTGATGTATATCCTACCTCGTTGTGTACTATGAGCTTGTATTCATATGTTGTGTACCTAAGACATTTTAAAAATAATTACATTGAACAAAAAAATGCAGATGTAGAAAAAATTTGCTCGAACACTTCTGCTTGTGCTGAAGTTTTGCTCTTTCTCCTCCCACTCAACCCCCCAGAAAACTGCAGCTGTGTGGCTTGCACCAATGAAGGCACTATAAGGGCTGCCTACTTTTTAGGAAATAATTCAGGACCATTAACATGGTAACAAAAATAAAGCACGTTATTTCACTTCCTCATAGTTGTAGCTTCTGAGGTGTTGAGAGATTATAGCTCAATTCAATATGTAATTACAGCGGTGGCAACCTGCCAAAATTTGGATCAGAATTTAATCAAATGAGGCTTTTTTCCTCTTTTGGGAAACCCGTTGATTTTAACTTGCAGAGTCTCATTTGTAAAAGTGATTCACCATATACAGCCAGGACTCTCCCACTGATAAAATAAATAAATAAATAAAATAATCTAATAATGCAAATCCATTTAATAAACTAATTTTCTTCAGAACTGTGGATATTCAACTTACACAGATTTATGAAATACTACAAGTATGTTTAGTAAACTAAGTGACTCTCACTCCATAATTTCTTCTCTAACTCAAACGATATATTAATGTATTTTAAGGGAGATTTCATAATCTCAAAATTGTTTTCATACATTCATACATAACATTCATACATAAGAACCCTCATACAAAACTGCACAATCACAGGAACACGTGATAACAAATTTTTGCTGAAGCTGCATCACTGGAATAACTGTCTACAAACACAATAAAGGAACTGTAAATATTTAACATTTAAAGACTTCTCTACAAAAAGAAGTTACTCACTTCATGTTTACTTTTACTTTTTTTTTTCTCCCTACAGAACCCTACTTTATGCAGCCACCCAGCCTGACTTTCAAAAGAGCTAAGCTTTACCTGTTCTACTGAGAAAAAAGGAAACTAATTAGAGCTCACTAGCTCCCACTGTAATAACCATGCTAGAAAAAAAGTTGACAATATGAATTGTGAACACACCCTTTGTGAACATGTAATACATGTATTTTCTTGGACATTGTAGTGCAGGTGTAATCAAAAAGGAGTGGGATCTAGTCTTACAAATTAAGGATGAGAATTTGAGATTTTGGATCCACATTTCCAACAATGAAAATAGAAGACATTTGGCTAAACCTATTAGAAATGTAAAAGCCATTTGAAGCAACCACTATCAAAAGAGACTTCAAGCTGGAATATAATAAAAATTCACTTATTCTGAAACATGCTTGTAGTATGTCACAAACACAAACATATAAAGTAGATGCTGATATACAGATTTTCTTTTTGTAAAAAATGAGGCTTCGTTCTCTCTGCAGCATCTTTTCTCCAGCCACAAATTCCTCCTGAGTTGTTGACTGCAGGAGCACAGCTGCAGCTGCAGAACCCTCTCCAAAAGAAGCATTCAGGTGTGTCCAAATGTTAGGTACACTTTTGTGGCCATAGCTCATGCAACCTAAAAGGTCCTTGTGCCTAAGGACTCGCTACTGTTCCCTGTGGGAACTTATTGCCCCCTCAGAAGTGCTAGCATAAATGCTGCATGCCTTAGAGAAGACTGCTGAGAAGAGCTAAACTAAAAATAAATGAAACTCCATGTAGAATTTCAAATGTGGTTTAAGAAAGAAATGGACAGTTTTGCAGGATTGTGTTAAAGAATGGTTCCATGATCAGTTATTGCAGTGGACGAAAATGAGCAGTGACTTCCAGCAAACTGTCAGTGACAAGCCAGAGGCAATAGTCCTTGGCTTGGTTCAGCCTCTACAACACTCAGAAGTCTCATTCTGTGGGTTCACGTCATGCTCACGAGGGATGCTCATGGAGCTCTTATAGAATTGGAAGCTATGTGAGGGGCAGTGATTGATACGCAATTCTCATAAAGCATGCCAGCACACAAATGCAGAGAACACACACATTCTCAAACCCTCCACGAAGTTTTACCCAAGATTTTACCCACAGAAAAACAACACAGAACCTGTGTTGCACGATCCATTAGAGATTCCTAATGTGAGTGTTTACTTGTTTTAGAGGTGGTAGCTTTGACTTTGAGATGGGGAACCTAAGGCTATTCTAGAACAAATGGCCTGCTCTGTACCCCACAGTAGGTCCATAACATCCCGAGAAACAGAAACCACTCTCCATTTCCCTACACTTAACACTCTGCATTTAACTATAATGAAGCTAACACAAAGCTGACCTTAAATTAGATCTGCTGAAAGTGCGTTAAATACTCTCCCTGCATTTGGAGATATTAAGGCAATCATTAAGTTAACTGGTAACAAAAGCAGCGTTGAAACCAAGTTTCAAATGTATTGCAAATAGGACTTCTCAGTCATTTTGCCTGTGCTATGATTTTGCCAAATCTAGGCATATGTACACATCTAGGGCGTATGTACACATATGTGTAAATGGTTTGTTACATGAGTATGTCAGTGTTAAAATTTCGATGACCTCTATTTTCATTTGCTTTTTAAAGCAATACAATACATGACAGTCAAGAATGTCAGAGTAATAGTAAATCCCTGCATATTAGAATGATTAATAGCAAAGATGGTGACAAAAATATTTCATTACATAATTAATATGTTCACTACATAAAGACACAAGAAATACTTTGAACTATTAAACATACACTATACAAAATGCCAGCATTTGTTTTTATAGTTTTTGTAATCTCACCTGCTAAGACCCTTATCTTCATAAAACCACTGAGTTCCTGAGTAAATATTGTGCCACAGATTTAAATCTTCAGGGGGATTTGATGCAAGTGGTTGCTGGATTTTACGTCTCAGGAGCTCATATCTAACACAAAAGACAAGCAGAACACCAGGATTATCTCAACTAATGTTATTACACAAAAAGAAAAAAAAAAAAAAAAAGGAAAAAAAACATTTTTTTTAAAGCCACACATTATTTTGTTTTCACAGCTGTAAACTTTCTGAGATAAACATTCTTTTTAGTATTCCATTATTTAAAACATTGAGTTACTTAAACTACTTTGAAAATGGAAAATGAGCAATTTTATTTGAAAGAATAAAGGTATTTAATAATTCACAGATTTTACCTTGTGGAAATGCTATCAACATCAAGTCCAAATGGCCCAGGCACAGTGTCTTATAGAGACTTGACTCATGCCTCCTGATATGCACAGACTGTTCCAGAATACGTAATGACAATGTCTCTTGCAAATATACTGACATATATAGCTTTGTTACAGTAGCAAGATCATCTCCAGTCTGACGAAGAAACATTGGGCAGTATCATTCTGGATCTGAGACCCCATATTACTGAAGTATTTAATAGGTACTGCATTCAGTGGTTAGTTTTTGCTTCAAAAGCATAAATCAGCTGAGAAATTCTCCTACAAGAGAGCTGAGCCTTCCTATGCTCCATGGAAACTAGGACATGTGACTTCCAGCTAACTGTCCCCCTTAATTTGGGGAAATAACCCTCAAGAGGTACAAACAAGCACTGTGTCACTGACCTTAGTGATGATATACAAAATTATCATTGTATCAGCTGGAAACATAACCTCAGAAATCAAATAAAAAATAATTGAACTGCAACTTCATCAAAATATTCAGGTTACTTTACACCCCAAGCACAACTTCACAAGTGGTTTATCAGTGGTCAAAAGAACCCAAAGACAGAATATTACAATATTATTAGGAATAGCCCTAGCATATTCTAATGTAATTCATAGACAAGCCATGTAAAACATCAAAATCTTTTTAAACATTGAATGGTGATCATGTGTAAATCACCCCCACTGGCAGCTGCTGCTGCTACTCTGCTTGCAGAGTAGCAGACTTCTTGCTCTATCATGCTGTACAGAGCAGCTGCTTCCGTGGTTCTTCTTGTTGAGGGCAGCATGGCACACCATGAAGGAAATGAAGTCTGCAAATGTAGGTCGTGCTGAATTACTTGAGTAATCTATGGTAAAATGGTCATGTTGTTAACTCCAGAATAACAGAGACTGCTTTTCAAAAACTTTCATTTTTTTTTCCTCTTTAGAACAATCACTTTATTCAGATGTATTGTGCCCTAATTAAGCCTGAAGAGTCAAGCTACAGAGGTATAATAGAGGCAACTGAAACAGCATTACAAGAATTCAAAAATTACAAGATAATTATTGAACCAACTGATATACTTAGAAGAGAGCTACTAGCCAGCACATACGGCCTGCAGAGATGTAAGTCCATGCACAATGTTTCACAATACCTTAAAGCACTTGGTTGAAGGATTAGACTTCTAAAAATTATGCATAAATGTATAAAGATAAACATATCTTTCTAAATCTTCATGCACTCAAATCCATTTTTTTGTTTGTTTTTTTTACACACACACACACTCAGTAATCAATAGACTCAAGCCAAGATCCCCATCCCATTGTTCTATGCAACTCTCAGAGATGCTTTATTCCAGTACCTGTGGAGAAATCCAGCCTGCTGTACCAAATACTTTCTTCCTGTTCCCATTTTCCCATTTTCAGCTCTGACTAAGAACCTGTAGCTTCTGTTAACCTGTTAACTTCTTTAACTTTCTCATGAACTCTCACATTTACAGCTTCTTAATCAGCTTTTTTTTTTTTTTTTTTTTTTTTTTTTTTTGCATCACACTACCAAATGGTCACTTTTGCTTTATCTGGACTAGCCCACGCAGAGTATTGAGAATATGTATGCGCTAAACATTTATGTTCACAGAGATCTCATGCTTTTCTTGCCATTTCACTAGTGAAATGTGCTGCTTGAGCTCAGCACCAGAAAGTGGCTGATCCTACAGCCCAAAACAGCTATGCCTTTGCAAAGATCCTGAGCTTGTTCCTTCTGGCTCTTCAGACAGCACCAGTCTGAAAAACTCAGAGGATTCTTGAACATGTTCTGAAAAGTAAGTTCCACAGCACAGATGCCACAGGTACTCTAAATAATCCTGTCTTCTTAAATTCAAAATAATTCAAAGTTCACCCTGCTCTATCTCCAATTTCTGTTAAGTCTACTCATGTACTTTTGAACCCTAAACAGCTTCAGAAGGTCAGGAGAAACTGAGATTACATCATCAAGTTTGCATTGCTCAGCATTTTCTAAATCAGACTTAGGTATGGAGAAGAAAACTGTCATCTCATCTGCAACTAAAAGCTTACCTCAGATGAGGACCATTTGGCCTTAGCGGTGGTTGCCAAGATAAGGCAATAAAGGACTCACTGATCGGCGTCACAGACAATGGACTAACGCCCTGAGGAACTGTTGAAGGTGTAGTTACGCTGGTAGGTAAACTCTCAGTGCAGCCTCCTAGAAAGCCATCACCTCCAGTACAAGCTATTAGAGTAACTGAGTAGTTTGTGTAAGGTATAAGATTAGTCACCACATGACTTAACATTGATGAAGTATTTCCAGCAATGACAATTCGTGGATCAGGCATGCGAATCTCGTAGTTAAGGATTTCACCATTCTGTATCAGAGGTGGTTTCCACGAGACCTGAAGGAGGAGAAGACATAAACAATGGACTTACAGTCAGAATGCAGAAATACAAGCACAACGTGCTATAAACAGTCACAGTCATGATCTCAAGATGGACTTCTTTTATTTTATCACCAAGACAGACCTTGAGAATGACCTTTCCCAGGTATCTGAGATTTGATTTTTAAAGGGATTTCAGTTAGAAATCTAACCTTATTTTTAATGAGAGTTGCAGTAACAGTTGTGGCCTTTGAAAATCTACTACTGAGCTTCACCAGTAAAACTGGAGTACTCTAAAGTCTGTGAGGTGTTCTGATACATTAGCAAAAATACATTGTTCATCATTAATAACACTGTCATTTCTTTGCTTACATTGTATTGCCTGGTGTGCTCATCTATTACTGGCAGAGTAAAAAGAAATCTTATTTAGTATTTGCATAATTTTCAGAAATGCGTAATTGCATTAGCTCCTATGAGAGCCAAGACTATACACACTTTTTACATGATGAAATTTCCTTTTTCCCTTTTATTTTTCAGTTATAAATTAAACTGGTAACTATCAAGAATAACAGACATTTTTTTCCATTTTTAGAATTATGAAATTATTTTGAGAATGCTTATGCTGCTATGCTTACTATGGTTTTGTTTTGATTTATTCTTTTTTCAAATGCATTTTATTCTATATATTATTCTTATCAATTCCAGTGAGAAATCATACTCATTGTACTATAAACTGTGATAAAGTGCAATTAAAAAAAAATAAATATCTTTTAACCACTGTATCATGACAGACGGGATTTCAGACTGACACAATGAGAACATGTAACTGTATTAAGAAACTCAAAGTTTCATAAAGTTTGTATAATAGCAGTTATTAGTCCTCTATCCTATAGAACTCTCTGTGAAGGAGGTATAGCAGTTTTCCTTTGCTAACCCTGTGACTCTTTTTCTTTTCTTGACCCACTTATCTATAACAACTGCTGCCTCTTTCCTCCTAGGCACAGGTTACTTAAGGATTGAATCCAACAATGCAAAGAACATAGAAGCAGACAACACCTAGATTAATATATGTGAAGAATAAAAGTAACCAATATAACATTGAAGTGGTAAATAGCAATACCAAAATACTTTAGGTTGAACATTTTCATTAATTCTCTCCAGTCTCCAAAGGCAGTATCTTTAAAAACTCATATTCACACGTGGCCATGGAAACAGAGAAGCTTGATTTTAAAAATATGATTTCTAAAGGACCGTTGGGGATTAGGAAGTGTTATATCTTAAGTACAGAAGGACCTCTTAGGCTGTCAGGACTTGCAAGAAACCTGGCAGCAAAGTACTGAAGAAAGCTGAAGGATTTTGATAACAGAATCTGGAATACAATTAAACAGAGAATTAGAAACAGGGTGATCTTTAGTAAAGACAGCACAAACAAGATTATTGGTGCTCACATAGGAAAGGCTTAGCTCTGGCTAATTATCAAATGCTATATTCAGACTTCCGTTACTTCTGGCCCCAAATCATGATCAAACAAATAAAGTACTATGAATAAAAGTAGGAAGCAACTCCTGCACTGTTCTCATAGACATTGAGCACAACTCTTGTTTTGAAGTAGTTCATGTGATGTGATTGTAAGTTTAGAAAACAGAGAAGAGTGGATTATTAGAACAGGAAATTTTGTTTTCATGTGCAATTAGAAAGCATTCGGACAAGTAAGTTTCAGGCAAATTTCCCAGTCATGGTGATTTTATTGCAGCCATACTACACACACTGACAGGATGCATTTTATATGTCATAGAGGGAAGTGTGCATGGGTCACGTTTGCAGGGACTATCCTTGAAGGTGCTGAAAGAAGCAAAGGATACTTTCAGGTCTAACACATCACAGTAAAACACACATTTCTGCGACAATTATTACATTACTCTTTTTTGAGGTGTAGAACCTGTTCCAAAATTCTGCCTCACTGAAGCAAGTGTGACTAAAGATAATATACTTTCGTTGTTGTTGTTGTTAGAGGTGGTTGTGTTTTTTTGCCCCCCCCCCCCTTTTTTTTTCCTGAGTATTAATACAGTAAACTTTGTCATTAACAGTAGGAAAAACCCTGTTACTTGTTGCTTAATGCAAGTTTTCTAATAAAAGAACTGCTTGTCAAATACTTTGGAACATTCTTTGTATTACCCTCACAGAAGAGAAAGCTGTCTAAAACTGTTCACCTTATTACCTCCCTGGGAGGGAGGAAGAATTATTTTTTAATAGGGTTACATTTTAGATACCCAACTTTCACATCTAGCAACACAAAATTACTTTGCACAAGATTCACTTTATACTGTAACCACTTCACATAAAGGAATAGATTTACAACATTGTCAGAACAGACACTGCTCCAGAACCTGAGTTTGTGAGTCTGATACTGCCGCTGAACTAGCTACTAAAGCCTGAAAACAAAACAAAACAAACAAACAAAAACCTGCCACATGTTACTTTAGAGCCTTTGTTGTGCACTAACAGATAAAGCACCTCCTAGTGCATGCGGCTTACACTGGGGAATTTCTCTTATTATTATTATTTTTTTTTCCGAGAGAATTAAAAGCCAAGCTGAATAAAGAATTTTTAATCAGTAGCATGATAACACAGAAATGCAAAGTATCTGGGCATGGACATATTATACAAAGACATGTAGATCAGTTATAGCTTTGGTATGTTTTTTAAACTAGATAAAAGGATAACCAAGGATTCTCACAGTCACTGGTCACTTGACCTCCTTTGAATTACATATGTTACCTTGGAGTGACAGGACATGCAGTCTCCAACAAGTTTCTCTCTCTTAAAGAAGGAAGGCTGTTTGTTGCCTCTTAACTTCACTGACAGGTCAAGGTCAAGGGATTGCCTAACCCATACAGTGTGAATGAAGATGATGGAGCCTGCCTGGTTAACACATGTGGCACTGCTAGACCTCTTCTCCACTTTGATGTGCCAAGGTTTGAGGTAAGAGCTTGGCAATGCATGAAAGCAGGAAAGCTCACTAGACAGGCTGTGTTGGAAGCAGTAACAGTTTGTTCATTGATTTGAAGCTCAGCACTGAGACCATGAAAGAGGATGCCCATGAGGAAGAGAGAATAAGGTAACTACTGGGAGAGATTAACTGATTCAATGTAATGACTCTGGAAGCTGTCATTTAAAGATCAAAGTACCTTATTTTCTCCACCACAAAATTTAAAGAGATAGAAATTAGCCATTTTCCCCCTATTAAACAGCTATAACCTTGTATATCTTTTTCTTTCTCTCTCTCTCTCTTTTTTTTTTTTTTTTTTTTTTTTTTTTTTTTGGCAGCAGTTGGAACCATGCAATTTAATTCTGAGCTATGATAGGAGAGGCATGGACACATAACTATTTTAATAGTTCAGGCCTGGTTTCAACAGTTTGCTTTTAAATCAGCATGTTTGGCTTCATTTTATTCTAGTTTCTCCTTGCTACTGCTTGTAACATCTACAAACAGAATGTAATAAACACACTACTGAGACCTTTTCACCGTTGGTCTCCAAGCACGTTATAAGTCTCAAATTGCAAGTATCATGATTCCATTTTTACAGATGAATAGACTAAATTCCAGACTAAGTTATGTTACAGAAAGAAGCAAAACTGAAAAGAAGGATTTGGTACCCCCCAAAAAAAAAAAAAAAAAAAAGATGAATTTCCTCATAAGTTCTTATCTGGCCTCACAGAAATTATACTAGAACTCAGCTAAGAGCCAGTATCATAATAGAAGAGCAAAACCTGACAGAGGTCAATGATAATTACTCTCATAGACTTTGCAGATGAATTGTATCCAGCTTCAGCAAACACTACCACAGAAGAACTGTACAATCAGGTTTGCAGCAACAGATTGCTACTAGAAAAACTTCTTAAGCTCTATGAAAGGGAGGGGGATATGCTGATGAAACCCTGATTAGTTCACTCCACTGTATGATCTGCACCAAATGAGCAAGCTGTGCAAGAAATCACAACCCTAAAACATGGAGAACCTCTGGTGTGCAAGTTAAGGCTGTTCCTACGGGTGTTGGTGTACCTAAGTCGCTCAAGCAGCACTTAATGTGGCAAATAAACCAAGGTCTCACTGACCTTAGCAGCATTACAAGGCAATCTTCACACAAGGATTGATCGCTCCTAAACAATTTCCCCAGTGCACTAGGCACACCTGCATAAAACTGGAACAGAAGTGAATAAAGTCCAAACTTTTTTTTTTTTTCTCCCCAAAATGAAGCTGCTATTTGTCCTTTTTGCATCTCCATTTAGCCTAGATATTAGAGTTGTATTATATACAAAGCCTAGATATTAGGGTTGTTCATTTTCACAAAATTATGTTCTTCATATATCTTGATATATCTTGATACGTTGATATATCTTGATATGTGATGCTGTGATGTTCTTAGGTAACTGTAGTTTGAGGCATTTTGAGGATGAAATAGCAAAGGACCAGGAGTTTAAACTGGAAGAGAGGAGAGGAAGGATCTTAACAGCATCATGCTTTACCACAGAGTTAAAATGCTAAAGGATCACCCCTGTGTTAGTCACCAGAACCAGTGACCATGGAGTTATTTCAGTAGCATCCATTGTTCTGTCATCAGAAGCAACTTCACAGGACAGCAGACAGTAAAGTGTGAGACAAAAGCAAGTCCAGAACATGTATCTGTAACTGTAATTCTATGGGAAGTGGGTAAATGGGTAAAGAAAACATCTTTCTTTTCATGGATGATACTCAAATTAACTAAAGCTATTTCATTCTTGGTTTAAATGTGTAAGTGGCATCCATACAACTGGAATCTTTCTTTGGGGCTTTGCAGTCCTAGCCTGTTTACAGAGCAAAAGGTATCTAGCAGTCCACTGTCAGAAGGACAGAAGACAACTATAAAAATAGAGCCTTGTTAATTTTGTTTCCTCACTTGATGTAATTTAGTAGTCAAATCTGAGAAACAGCTACTAGAAAATTTATCACTCTGTAGCAATAAATGATAATCTTCTGTAAAGAAAAGTTGCAGACTGCATCTCTTGAACATCTTATGGACTGCAAACCGAAGACATTGCTCAATCTGCAGGCTGGAATACTATCTGTCTTTGCTGTAGCTGCTTCTACACAAAGAAAAGAATAGCAGGTGAACTGTAAGGTAAGCAACTGTCACCCCTGAGGGTAAAAGCAAATACAAATGACAATGGAAATCAAAGCCTGCAACCCTTCCTCAGTCAGCAAAGTCATGGGAAAATACTTAGGAAACAGAAGTAATCCTTACAAAATGAATGACATGATATGAAATCAACATGCAACAAAAGAAATTAGAAAGAAGAATGACAGTTTGGTGCTACAGAAACAGTTACACCGCATTTCTGACAGCATATATAACATACTTTAAGAGAGAAGTCAATGAAATCATATTTTTAATTATTTTTTTCTTATTTTCTATCTAATTAAATTGAAAGAAATTTCTGTAACTGATATTATCATGAAGGAATGCCGTGGCACAAGAATTATATGCCAATAAAGTACTTATGTAATCCAATCAGGAGGAAATCATTCTCTTATCACCTACCTGAGCACCAAGAAGAAAAATTCTCGTTCCCCTTGAGAGAAACATCAGGATTAAGTAAAGGTTGTGCCACATTTGAAAAAGTTATGTAAAGAAAGACAGAAAATAGCTGCAGCTTCCTGCCTGTCAGTGGTCTGGGTGGCGGCATTGGTCGGCGAGGGAGAACAGTACAGACGAACATACATCAGCAAGTCCCCAGTTAAGCCAATAATCAAGATTACAGCTGTCTTCCCCAGGCCAAAGCCCTCAAGGGAGAACCACAGCAATGAAAGGGAAGACTTCCTATCCAAAGACTTCCTATCTAAAGTTACATGGCCAAAGTTGGATAATTTCCATACTACAGTTAATTTAGTTCAGCATACCCAGCCACATAATGCTTTTCCTACACAAAGAACTCCTTCAAATAATTATTCATTGTGTAAACCAGCCTCTTTCTCAAGGCATTCAACCTAGCTACATTCCCGAATGTCGTATCAGTGTGAAGTGAGATTGAAGCAGCATAGCAATTGCAACCCTCACAAGAAAAGGAAACAATTTCTTTTATACTTCTGTACGTTAGGGTATAGCAAATCTTGTGTAACAGGAATAATGTTCATGGCATTGGCATATACTAAATAAACGGCTTTTGCAGTTGCTGAATACCTCCACTTCACTTTGGCATTTAATCAGCCACAAAAGCAGTTTATTGCGCAGTATACTCTGCTACCATGAACATTATCAATTCAGCAAATATTAAAAAATATCATGCAGGTGTCACAGAATTGGGTACTTTAAAAATTATCAACAGCTATACACTTTCTGTTGCACAAAAGAAAGCAAGTTAAATGTTATTGAGAGATATCGGTCCATTCTGATTAAAATAGAATGCTAAAGGACAACATACACATAAGAAAGTGTTTATGCCAAGATTGACCTGCTGTGCTGATATTTTCCTCCTTGCAGAGTGAAAGCTTTGGTCTAGGAAAATAAACTGTATACTCAAGTGAGTACTATCCCGGAGTGCTTTGAATTCTTCACATCCTCAAATCATTTATATTGATTCTATGACTAAATAAAAGAATGGAAATATGTTTCTCTCTCTCTCTCTCTCTCTCTCTCCCTCTCTTTTAATAAATTCTCTCTGTTTTCAGTATAAGTAAATATTTGCGCTCATGGTTTAGGGATTGGTTGCAGTGACAACTGAAAGCCTCTATTGATTTGCAACCCTGGCTTGGTAAAGGAGCCTCTTGTTAATCTTTCCCACGGTGCCCTTCCAGTACTTTCTCTGCTAACCTGGAAGGGCAGCTTTCTCTAGGGCAAGAGGTAATTAAACTCCGATGGTGGCTCCTTTCTGAAGAGATGGCTTATTTTGTATTCTCTGCTTAAGATTTACTGTTGTAGATACTGAATAAGATGAGAGCATTTTACAGCACAGGCAGACTCATACAGACAAATTTGATTTGATAGTAGGCTACACAGGAGAGAAAGTCTGCCTTTCTGGGACTCCTCAAAGTTTAAAGTCAGCAACATAAAGCAGTCCCAAATCAGATCCATTCTATTTCCACATACAAAAAATTCCAACCAGCAAGTGACATTCTTCCTATGAAACTTCATTCTGTCTGGGAAACTACCAGCTGTCTGGGGTGAAGACACACCAGGGCCTTGCAGAGCAGCTTTTCAGATCTCCCCTCTAGTTTGAAAGCATAGGGCAAAAAGAAGCAAATGTTTTAAAATGGATGCTACTTAATTATTTTCATGTTCTTCTACCACAGAACAGTCATAGAAGCCACAACACAGCCTCAACCTCATGGCAATACCCACTGGGTGCTTTCTGAGCCTTAGGAACTTGCAATAAAATGTAAGAGAAAGAAAAAACTCCTCTGCTAGCAAGCTAATCCATTTGACCCACAAGAAGACTAACAAGTGAGGTGAAATCCCAGTCATTTCCTTTGGTGCTCCCATCTGCAAACAAGCAGAAGGTGAGAAAACCATTGGGTACAACAAGCCCTTGTCATAATCTCTTCAGTTATGTAGTACAGTGAACGCTTCTGGACCGATAACCGTATTTCAGCTTTTTGAAAATATCATGAATGATATTAATAATATAAGAATAAAAAAGCTAAAAGCCTCTGCTGTCCTGGAAAAGTAAGAGAAATCCTAAGACTTTTCACAAAGACTTCAAACCTTAGAAATCAGAAGTGAAATAATGTTTCATCCATGGAATGCATAGAAATTTTAACAAATATTCTCATTAGTCCTCTAGGGTATTTTTGGGCGCCCCTTCCCCTGAAATTATGATAAGTATCATATTAAACAAAAATAAATAAACAAAACTAAATTAAATAAAATGCTAGATGAGTTAGAAGAATTTATGTGAGCATTGGCAAAAGATACCAATATTTGGTACACTGAGAAAAAGAATTTTCACTACAAGACAGATACTCAGAAGACAGTATATTTGGAAAGGTGTCCAAATAAGTCACTTTTCTCTATTAAATGCTGCCACCTTTAATTATTTTGAATATTTTATCCTAAAGATTTAAAATCAAGTAAAATGAACCATAAAACCAAGTTTTGGAAATAAAAACATCCAAGCTTCAGTATCTTCGATAGAAATTATTCTTAACAGACTAAAAACAAAAATCGAAAAGCATTGTTTAATTGAAACAGAAATTGAAAAACAAAATTTGAAAAGCATTGTTTAATTGAAATTAAATTGTTACAGAATGGAGACAGAGCTGCCTGATTTCAGGTTTCAAAAAAATAAATGATCAAGTTGACATTCAGTATGGGTAGATTACTTAATCTTGGAACTGAGCAAAAGACAATAAATTTACAGCACACACCTCTGATCTCAAGAAAAGACACCCAGTAAAGACTGACAAAGCCACTGATGACTCACGGGCTTTTATAATTGGGATTGAGTGTTGATTGCACTTGGAGAAAAAATAAATAAATAAATAAATAAATATGGGAAAGATATGCAATTATTATGCTCTTATTACATTAACTGAAGCATTAAAGGTTGCAATGACTTCTTTTCTGTGCTCAAATAGATCACAAAAAACAAAGCCAATGTATAAAATCTCATGTAATAAAATGTGGACGTGTGTAAGCATGCAATTGAACTAATTTTTACTCAGCAACAATTGAACTAAAAAATTGAACTAATGTTTACTCAGCATTAGTTCTTCTGGTAAATCCATGAAATATACTTTGCTATAAATCATGGTAGATATTAAGATATATCTACAGAAATATGGAGTGCAGAGTCCTAGATGTAGATAGCCCAAATCTCCAATAAGCAGTCTGGCGATTCATCACAATTAGTAGTGGTCGATCATTATTAATTCTTACGGTAACCATTGTACTCATACTGAACTCATTTGCCATTAATGTGGAGGTAACAAGCAATTCCTTAGACATTAAAACAATTTTAAGAGCTCAGGAATTTTTTTTATCTAATGGTGAGTGGCTTTTTTCATAGCTTAATGTTACATGTGAACAAAGCAAAAAATCAGGATTGCTTTACTGCTCGGATTCATACCCTTAAACTACTTAGACTACATTGGTAACTCTATGTTTACTTTTTGAAAATACAATGTATACGAAAAATAATAAATCAAACAGATGAACTTCAATCTTATGCAAATGTCCTTTGTTTTGTGCTCTGTTGAGCAAGCTACTGTACCAATACTTTTGGCATTAGTACAAGACTGAATCCATGGAAGCATGTGTGTATTTACACAAAAGAGGCTTCTAAGCTACAAAAATCCCTCTTGTTTGGTTACACTAATTTCCCTTGAATGAAGTTTGTATGCAAGCCAAAACAATGGTAGTTATCCTGTCCTCTAGAGTTCATTCCCTACAGAACGATGCAAATAATTGAAAACTTCCTAGGTAGTCCTGTAAGACTATTTTTTCGTAAATCAGGAGAACAATAATGCTATTTTTTCTTCATGAGCTATTTTAAAAAATCTGATAGTTATATATGAGACTTAATTACATTAAAATTCTTGTTACTTCTTAGCATTTTAATGAAACCTCGAAATTTTGGGGAAGGCAGTAGGTCATTTTCTGTTCTTAATAGGAACTTAAGGATAAGAATCAAGTTTAATATTTAAACTAAGTCAGGTGTATAAAGAAAAAAACGATCTGGAGCATAATGACAAGATGCTGGTGTAAAGGAAAAATGGAAAGGAATTTAATGCTTTTGAGCCAAAGGACAGACACTAAGCATTTAGCTACCCCCGCAGCAAAGAAATCCATTGGCTCAGCCCATGGATGTCTCTCTTAAATACACCATTGCTACAGGGGAAACCTGTTAAAGCCACAAAGTGATGAAAATTACTCCTACCTTAACTGAATGCGGTCCCAGCACTTCTGCATCAGGTGGCTGAACACCAGCAGGTCTTGATGGTCGAGTGGTAACTTCTGACCATGCACTGCTGTTCATCCCTCCATGAAGAGTGTTCATAAGTATCCTGTATTCAAATTTCTGCCAAGGGCTCAGAGCAGTACTCTGGTCAATATAGCTCATGGACTGACTAAGAGGGAGAGTCACCACAGTTGATATTTGTTCTGTCCCTTTTACCCTCCTTTCTATTGTAAGGTTTTCCACCAAACCATTCGGGTAAGCAGGTGGTTGCCAGGATATAACCACAGAGGTTGGAGTATCAGAATACAGCCCTGGAGCATGAATGCCTTCAGGTGCATCTGGAAGAGTATGGATTGATGGAGTCTTGGGTGAAAGAGAGCATCCTTTAGATGTGCATCCTTCTACCTGAAACACATACAGAGTGTAAGGATGCAAGTCCTCTACAGTGCAATTAGAGCTATCTCCTAGCACTGTAGCATGCAGTTGGCCATTTTGGTAAATATTATAATGAGTGATAATGCCATTTTTCTTTAAAGGATGCTGCCAGGTGATGCTTGCTGCCCTTGACGTAACATTCAGTACAAGCGGTGGATCCAAAGGTCCAGGTTCTGTAACAGAAAAGAAGGGAAAGAAAAATTACTAACAGTCTGTGAGTTGTAAAAGTGGTAGGAAGTGGAACTCATCAAGTGAGTTTCAAAGCGATGAAAGAAGTTCAAATCTACCAGTTTATCTCTTCAAAAACTGTAGGCCCAGTGCTTCAGGAGATAAACATGGTTCTCGAAGGCAAACTGCTCTGCAAGCACACCTTCCCTCCCTCATCTGCATCTTTTTCCTCATATATCTCAACAGTGTTGTATTAGCACATGGAGAAAATGCAAGGCTAAGTATCAATACAGAACTACAGTTCTAGATATTGTTGATATTTTCTAGAGCAGTAGCTACTGATTGCAACCAACAGCACAGGCATAACAAATCTGCATATTTTACAGCTTGGCAAGCCCCTACTGCATCTCTCATTATATATTCAATATTTTACTTCATTCTGTTTATAATTCTAATCCATTTTTTGCAATTTATCTACTCCCTGTTAATATTATAGGTGATTTTTTACTGTGACTGTGACAGAAGCTGCCGATTTAGCTCTTTCACCTACTGATAAATAAACAATGCACAGATCTGACCTTTAGGTTAACAGGTTTTATGCTTGCTCCACTCAGCACTCTAACTGATTCAATTATCATAAAGGTTCAGGAGCTTCCATGAATACTGAAAAAGACCGACCATATGCCTGCATAGGTGTTGTGGAACAGCAAATACTCTGCAGCCCTCCAGAGAAATTCCTTAATTGTAAATAATTTCACCATGCGACACAATCAAGTCACCTTGAATGCAAAACCCTCAGCCTGTGGAGGCAAAGTGTTATTTAAGCTTTACTGGGCTGCGTTAAATTCTGCAATTTGAAGGGCTGTTAAGTTTTTCAATTGAAATTTCATTTAAAATGCAGGTGCTTTTTATTATATTGAGGCTTTACTGCTCTCTAGGTACAAGCAAGAACATGGTGCAATAACACAAATCTGGCTCAATCACTGATCAGTAACAGCTGTAATTCCAGAACATTTAGCATTCTTATAAACCACGTCCTGAAATCTATAAATTGCTACAGCGGATCAAGAAAATACTATATTCCCCCTATTCTGCCCATAGCAATTTTGACATTTATGAGATTTTTCTGTGAACATTATATTTTATTGAAATCTTAAAAAAAAAGATACACTTGGATTTAGTAATTGTTTAAAATAGCTTCAGGTTTGGGGATTTCAGGGAGGCAAGTTTCAAATGTTAAGGCTTGAAAATTTTATATGTATTAGTGGTTATGTGCATGCTAAGTTTCTGACATAGCATATACTGAATTCCACAGCAGTCAACAACTTCGTTATTTAATTCCTAGTGAAGTGGTATGCTGTCCAAACCACAAGGACCAGTATCGGTATAGGAAGAATAATTTACTTCACCAGAAATTAAATAATTCCTGCAAATGTATAAGTTAACAGAAAAAAAGAGAAAGAAGGAGAGAGAATGAAAATAGGGATGCTAGAAAATAAATAAATCCAGCACAAAGACTGGCTTTTTCTCTCATTTAGAATAACAGCTGAAGCAGTCAGAAGTCCCAATTCTCCTCCTACAGAGAAACGTAAATCAGGATTATTGCACTGATGTCTGTGGAAACAGTGATGTAAAATTGGGATAGCAAGCTTTTTCTTTTTTTTTTCTTTTTTTTTTTTTTTTTGGCTTTTAAATTTGAAAAAGTAACAGTGTTTTTTCTTTCATTATATGATGCATCACAAAGCAACTCCATAAAACTCATCCATATCACAATTCCTGTTCTACTCACAGTGATAATAAGGATGGAGTTTTATACTAATGCTTGTGCACTCTAGGATTAATTTAGATCTCTGAATTTACAAGTATAAAAGATGATCTGTTGTAAAGAGCAATCCAATTCTATTTGCATGTACTCTTGGGCAAAATCAATTAAGTCATAAGCTGGAACAAAATTTGGTCCATTATTCAGACTTCACTGAAAGACAGAGGGGTGGGGGTGTAAACCTGAATTAGACGTATATTCTGTAAAACAAAAATTTTGCTGGAGTGTAAAGGTGAAGGAGGGAGATTTGCTTTGTAATTGAAGATCTTGAAAATAAGATGCTGCAAATTCTTGTTTAATGGGTAGAAGGGAGATTGAAAGACACAATATTTACTGAGCTACAGACTAGCGTGTTATTTATTCCTTGTACATTGCCTATCATACTGTGAGCTTCTGCAGGACAAAAACACAAAACAGAACAAAATCACAACAACTGAGCAGTTTGTTGGGAGGGGATGGATAAAGCTTTCTATTTGTACTGAACAAGTTGCTGGCATTACAGGTGAAACATTTGAGACAATTAGCTGAACCTGTGCTTCAACTCCCCCCCGAGTTTAGGCATATTCCTTAAGGACAATGTGTAATGTATGCTAGGTGGTTTCTAACTTAAAATTTGGGTACCCCTAGTCCCTCCATTCCCCCTCAAACAAGCATATTCCGGTAGCTAGCATACCTACCTATACATTCCCTACTGCCCTTTTAAAAGAGAGACTTTTAAGACTCTCACAGTTCAAACAAGACGTTTGAGAGATGCTTAATTGGCCCCACTGGATGGGAAAGCATTAAATCCTGGTCCCCAACACTCATTCAGTATAGCTGCTTTTTAAATGGCAAGCAGAATCATCTAATTTTATATACAAATCAACTAGCATGATACTGCTTGGTTGAAAGGGTCACCACAATTATGTAAAACATGAGTATTAACTATAATTGGGATAGTTTGCTAATACAATAAAAAGCTCTGAACATGAGAAAAGTTATGCTCACAGCAGTAGCTATCACTTTCTAAAGTAAGAATTCATGGATGAAATGACATGAAAAAGATGGTTATAAAATTTTAATGGAATGATAAAAGGCAAAAGTCAGCCTCTCAGCTGAATTCTTAAAATCCCTATATATCACAATCAGCTCCTTAACTGTAAAATCAATGTGGAGTATAACATGTTGTCAATGTGGTTGTCACTGGAGGGAAGACTACAAAGTATGACAGCTACAGAGCTCAGCCTGACAATGATGAAAATAAAATCATAAAGCTTTTTACATAGATGTAATTGTTTATAGAAGTAACTACTGAACATGGTAACAGTTGGCATCTTTTTCCTAAAGATTCTTAGTTCATATTTCAAACCATTTCATTACAGTATTAATACTGGGAGGTAGTTTCATTTTGGCAAATGAAATTACCTTTTACGGCAGGCTATTTTGCTCATCTGCCTCCAAAGTTCAGACTCTACTTAAAATAAAGGTACAAAACTGTCATTAATCTTTTTTAATTTCCTGACTAGAACCACACATTTGTTTACTTACTGTACAGACTGGGGGAGTGAGGAGCTATACTCTCATGGATATATTTCAGGGGAATCTATACTTTCATTAATAAACTGAGACATGTACCTGGACTACTGCCCTTTAAAGCTAATGAGAAATACCTGATTTGCTGGGAAACTCTCTCACTAAGCAGAATAGACATTCTGTGCCTTTTATTCTTGAATCATTTACTCTTTCCAGAAACATGGACAATGAAATTATACATATTAACAAAGTGCAGTGTCTTTCATATACTACTGACCATATCCAGCAGAAAATCCACATTGTGTAGTTCTGGGCACAAGGGACCACAGAAATCTTTTATCACATTAGATCATAGAACTCAGAAGTCATTGAGCTGTGTATACACTGACATGCATTGATAGAAATCCCATCAGATATATATTGAGAGTTCTCTTCAAAATATTCACATTTTTCCACACTTCTATTCCAACTGTGTGTTGGTTCTAGTACCTCAGTCAGGCAGTTAAGAAAATACTTCTAATTCTTAACTTATAGGTGTGCATGAGCAGATTGTACTTTTTGTCATATCATATTTGCCACCGTATTACTTCAGCTTAATTGTACTCTCCTTTTGCTGTTCGCCCTGTCATGTATTGCTCATGATTTTCTCTTCCCTGTATCATTTTTCTTATTCATTGTCTTCTCTTGCTTCCACTTCATTTATCCTTGAACACAGGTGGGCACATTCACATCAACTAACTATGGATTAGTTTATATGCCTAAATTATATGGAGTTAATTTATACTAATTTTAGACTGGAAGACTAGTCTAAATTTAGACCTATTTTTAGACTGGGAGACTAGTCTTTTCAAACACCCAGGGTAAGCATCAGAGAAAGCAAGCGCTTCCAAAAGCTAAGGAGCACAGTAGCACCTAACACTCTTGTCCTGAGTTCCCCTCTGGAGGCACCTGCCTCTCTCTACTGTCTACTTAAAAAAATTTTAAGACAATGGGCCTCCTTGCCCTGGAACCAAAGCTTTGGGGTAAGCATGCCAGAGGAACACACTACATGACAGAAATAACACTCTCCTGCTTCATCAGCAAATACACACTGATGAGTGAATGATAAATTGCAGGATTGTCCTTCTTATATTGTTTCTTGTTCCTCTAGTAGCTTCCATACGTAAAGATCTCAAACCCTCACTTTGTACTATGTGTTCGTACTGTGAACAAACATTGGACTGGACTATCACTTGCTTAACACAGAAAAGCGGTGGATTTGCAATTTCTATCTAAGAAAAAAACATGGACTCCCCGATAGGCAACTCACAAAAATTTCTTACTCAACTAATGCAAACCAGGCACTTATAAAACAGCTTCCGTGAGAATTCTCCATACTGGAAAAATATGCTAATCCAAGATACAGGTGTCTGAAAGAGAACATGCTGATGACTGAGATGTCCTCCTGTACATACCTCACTGGACTCCAAACAGGTTTTAGGACATTCCAAATAAAAGAATAGGCAGATTTTCTCTAAGTAGTACTTTTTATAGCTTCAAATTTGTACAAATCAAGATGTATCTTCCTAAATGCTATGAAAAGCACCTTTCTCATTTCTGAACTATCCCTGTGATCAAATATTACTTCTGGTGGATTGCTATCAGCCAGTACAATTTTGCCAACCATAACAATAACCAATTCTTTTTCACTTTCCTTCCCAGATAGTTTGAAGACTTACCATGACGAAAGGTAAAACCTAATTGACATCTGCTTATATATCTAGAAAAATTAATTTTATTTCTGAATGCAATGCATGAAATTCTGCTCTCAGCTCAATGGTACTTACTGACCTCTCAGTTCAGTGGGGATTACATTGATCATTGATTTCCAGGGTGTTATCTTAAATTTACACTCAAGTTACTGAAAGGAAGATCTAATCCAGAAACTTCAACGACTGTTTCTATTTGTCTGGCAGTAAATATTCTGATGCTATACTGACCAAGATCACTGTAACAAACATTTTTTATCAATACATGCTTAGCAGGTTTTAAAATATTAATAGGATATATACATTATTCTCATCTGGCACTGGCAGGTTAGACTTTAAAAATTTCATGGAATCAGTTAATAGTTCCACACTCATGTAAATGGAAATATGTGAAAATTATTTACAACATTTTTCCTTTAATCAATAGCACCCCAAGCCCACTAAACATTACAATAAGATAATTTATTACCAGATACAACAGGTTTTTATGTCAGCTTTTGCTAATTTTTTTTTAATCATTCCTAACATCCTGATAGTTTACTAAATATTTTTCATACATTAAATATAATATGCAATTTGCTACATATTGTGAAATCATCAGCTTGTATTAATAACTCTACTGTCTTTAAAAATGGATAAGATGATTTACATTACTGCCATCAGGTTTGTGTGCACATAAACACACATACATGCATACATTTTATTCCTACAGATATTTTATGCTTTAGTGAAAGAAAAAAGATATGCATTCACTATGTAAAATTTGATAAGAACATGGGTATACACATATATTTCACCAGAATAAGAGATACAGAAATTTCTACTGTCAAGTTGTACTTTAAAAAGTCAAAGTCAAAGGCCCCTGGTTAGCTGGGCCAGGAATTAAGTGTAGTTCTGCAACAAACTGTCAGTATAAGCAGTTTTATAAGAAACATATTGAAGCCTTGACAGAAATACTGCTTATATCCAATGACAATCATTCAGTCTTAAGCAGCTGAGTTGAACATCCTTTTACAGATGGCAGCCCTCCACAATGATACCAAAACCAGAGACTTTTATCAACAATGAAAGGTTTTTTTTTGTCAACAATGAAAGTAATTACAAGGTTTGTTGAATATTAGAGACATATCAACATGTATTCTCTAGCAGTATTAATACAAAGGGAACACGACATTTTAAGAAAAATCATTTTCTCCTTGGAGACACAGAGTTTGTAATGGAACCACAGAACATGGTGGTTTTCATTTGTTTGTTTTGTTTGTTTGTTTTAAGCTAGGGAACAAGATACAGCATCATAGCTGAAGAGCAAAGTAGATTGGTAATCTTAAAATATTTGAATTTCATAAACACAGTATATAAATATTTTTCTTATTCTTAAATTCCTTTTGCAACATCTGCCTTCCATACTAACTTCAGGCATTTTTACAGTTGGGTTTTGCAGAGGGTAGTACATCATGCTTGTGCACAAATGTTATCCAAGTTGTATACAGCAGCTAGCTTCTACATATATGTTCCAGAAGGACTGTTTTCTCATGAGGGGGAGTGGAGGGGCAGGTGCCAATCTTTAGTGATCAGTGATAGGGAATGGAGTCAAGCTGCAAGAGGGAACATTCAGGCTGGATATCAGGAAAAGGTTCTTCACTGAGAGGTTGTTTGCCTACTGGAACAGGCTCCCCAGGGACATAGTCACGGCACCATGCCTGTTGGAGTTTAAGGTGCATTTGGACTATGCTCTTAGTCATATGGTCTGAATTTTTGCATAGACCTGTGTGGAGTCAGGAGTTGGACCCAATGATCATTGTGGGTTCCTTCCAACTCGGGCTATTCAATGATTCTATGATTCTATGACTGTATAGGAATGCATGCTTTGTGTAGGCCGTCTGTCCTATACCTAACTCTCAAAAAATAAAATTTTAAAATTCTACATCTACTGCTTTGCAAAAAAATAATAATTTTTACATATACTAACAAGTGATGCCTTTTAAAGCGATGCCTTTCTGTGTTCCTCCTACCTAAGAAAGAAACAACACTATGTGAACTATCTGACCATAGCTAAATAATCAATACAATATGAATGAAATAGTCATAGAAGACAAGTTTAATATTATACTCACTTTTGGTAATATACAAGTACAATCCAGGAACTGAATCTCAACAAAGATTTTCAAATGTAGGTAACACATCTTCAGTGCGTAAAGACAAAGTTCACAACTTACTTTTATTAGGTAATTACTTAAAGGTAATATGCTTATAGAAATATTTACATGTTTTGAGCTTAAATGGGTTTATCAAATAAAGTTCTGTTGTGAATCATTTGTTCAGCTTCAAAGAAAATTGTTTGCCATTTGTGGAAACACGTTTTCTTTCAGGGTGTTTTCTCAAAATATATAGCTATCCATTTAGAGGAAGGACTAAAACCAAGTTGTGTCACAAGCACTTTGCTGCAACAATTGCTTATGAGCATCAGGTTAAATTTACAGTCCCAAATACAGATGTTATATCAGTGTAAAACAGTAACAACCCAAGGCACTTTGGTGTGAAGGCAGTGAAGGTAAGATAGTAATGAAGCCAGTCAGTCAGGATTTTAGTTTTGTATCATCAACCCCATGGCAACCCTTTCCGTGCTCAGAATGTCTTGCTTTCTTATCCAACAAGACATAACAGGAAAAAATCTCTTTAGTAAATACTAAATTTCTCTAAAACCTGCTACAATGGGGTCAACAGTAACCGATTTTAAAAAAGCAAAGATTTTTTTTTTTTTTTCTGAAACAACTTTTCTTACAAAAAAAAAGGTAGGCTATTAGATATTCTACAGCAGTGTATGAGAAAACTAATAGTTGTTTCTTTAAAAAAAAAAAAAGTTGAAAATTATGTATTTTGTGTATGTAGTAACAGTAAACTCAAGTTTTGTCATCTATTTTTGCTCACATGCTCTATCATGCAAAATCTTACCCTAAAAACTGAAGTGACTATACTAATACACTGACACCTCTTTGTTAAATCAAGGGACTATTGAACAAATGATGTGGAGTGAGTATGCAAAACATAGAACTATTAACAAGGAAAGTGATGGATGGGACTGGCAATGATAAACTCAATTTCAGACCAGTAGATCACCACTTTGAATTAACAAAGATAAGTGGAAAAGTTCTGTTCAGCTGTGGTATAGTTTAAGTATTCTTTAAACATAGATAAGACAACAGTCATATACTATTAACTTCAACTTATTTTCTCTGATATCACTGAAATCAGAATCAAGTCCCTGAATATAAAGGAATGCCACTTAAAAGGCTGTACTTAGGTGTATCTTAAGCTAGCCATATATGAACACATATGCACAGAGGGATGTTATTAAAAAAAAAAAAAAAAAAAGATACTATTTCCCCAAATATGTATTTAAATATTCACGCTTATGAAACGCTAAGATAACAGATAGTTGATCACTTAGGAGTTACTATTAGAAACTATTGTTCAGAAAGGAAATACATTATTTCTATTTAACTGGGAAAGCAAGATAACCAAATAAGTTATGCACAACAGCAGCTGAACTATTGTTTCTACTTTTTGCTAAATGGAGTTAAATAAGAGTGGACTGCTTACTGTCCTCTGCTGTAGTCATTGAAGTCCAGTCACTATAAGCATTACCATAACCATTGGAGGCAACCACTCTCATCTCATACTCAGTGTACGGCTGAAGATCTCTGACACTGTGTTGTAAGGAAGCAGTTGGGCTGGAAAGCAACCTGCGAAGAAAAGTAGCGTGACTTACAGCTTTAAACATCCCACCACCAAAAGCAAGACTAAAACATGACAAGACTTGCAAACAAATATTATGCCACCCTAAAATTTGCCACCCTAAAGGTGAGCCATATTTGAGATAATAGGACTTTTCTTCCTCAGCAGCTCACGGTGGCCTTGCAGTGGTCTGCGTACTCTAGAATGTCACCAGCAGAATTCCTCCGCCGCATCTGGAGTCGGTAGCTGGGTGCGCCTGGGGCGTTGTTGCGAACTGGTGTAGACCAGACAACCTGAAGACTGGTCGGAGTGGCAGATGAAAGCCTTGGAGGCATAACACCATCTGGAGCTGTCGAAAAGCATGGATGAATTAGAGCAGAGAAAACCATGGACAACATATGCTGGGTGGAAACAAAACGCTCCATATACTGGAAAAACTGTTCCTCAGGATCAACAGCAATGTTAACATGGTCCATTTAGTTTAACATTTTCACTACTAAACTATGATATTTCTTTATATTCTTCTTTCCAAAGCAGTTACATGAATATCATTTTGCTAAAAGCAAACATCCAAACACCAAAAGGAATTCATAAGCAACATATTCTCTACCACCTGTTCATATATTATCTGCTTCTCCTTGTGCCCAGTTCTGCCACCCCTAGAACTTAAAGATATGCTCACAGAAATTGTACTCAGCAAGACTAACAATGATCAGATCTTATATCATTCAAGTACCTTCATACTCTTATAAATTTATAAAAATTCAAAAAGAAAACAGAAGAAATTTTAATAAAAAAAAAAAAGTCTTCAGGTAGAAATCAAAATAGATTCACTGAAGTCTCAGTCTACAATTTTGTTAAGGAAATCAGTTTATATGAAGTTGCAGATTTATATCTTGTAGTTTATATGAACTGCAGATCAAAATATGTCACTAGTAATGCTATGAATGACCTTTAACTGCTGCAAATTTATTTTTTATAAAAAAATGTATGCAGTAAAAAGAACTATGCCAACTTGCACCCCGGAGTTTAAGGCTTTGCATGTTTTTCTTTAAAAAGAAAACAATCTGTTGGAGAAACTTTCTGTACATAAACACATCTGGAACTTTTATATACAGTGCATGTCTGTAGCTCTGTAGCTCTTTTCCAACAAGTTAAAACACTGGAAAGTCACTGCCTTTGTCATTTAAACTTGTGTAATAGTTTTGCGTTTCATAGTCCAGTAGTTACAATTTGCATTTTTCTTTAGTCATTCCAACAGAAATTCTTGTTGCCGTTATTTCTTGTTTCTCTCTATTATAAAAACAGTCTCACAGATCTGTAATTTAAGGTGTAGTTGTAAGCCTCAAGGCGAAAGTTGTAAGATGAATGAACGGTATTTTACAGTAAGTTTTATGATCTTCATTTACTACCCAAATATGAGGTGGTTACTACGAGGGAAGTTACAGCCTGTGAAACACTGGAAACACTGCCCATATCCTTCTCTCCCTAGAACAGGTGAAAGAATATCATCAACTCTGAAAAAATGTCACCAGTCATATACCACATTTTTGAATTTATACTGACATAGGCATACTATGTGTGTGAACTATGTAATATGCGAACTAGCACCTAAAAGGTTGACTTTGATTATGCATATTTATGACTGGGGAACTTCAAAATTCTTCAGCTCCAGCTCCAAATTGTACAGAAAGGTACAAGACATGGCTTGCTGCAATCTGTAAATTGATTTCCTTTCCCTTAAGTTTAAGGTCCTCCAGTTCACATAAGATAAAAAGTTCCCTTTTTCTCTGTTACCATGAAAAAGGTGAAATAAAATTATGGGGCTTTAGCCAGCCTGGCCACATTTGGATACTCCCTCCTGTTATCGCTATATAGACCTAGGCAATGAGACTGGTGAATTCCAAATAAACTTGAAACCTTACTGTTTCTAAATCCAGGAGATGTCTGAATCTAAAGTAATTCATGGCCTGCAAATCCCTTGCAAATACATTCAAGGCCAATCAAGAGCCTGAGAGCACCTCAACTCTGAAGGAAAAAAAATGGCCGATTTAACATGAACAGCCACTGACATCCCTCCAGCTGAGCCATCAAAACCAAACATCTGCACACCAAATGCCTCTCTATGTGAATTAAATTACACTCAGAGTAAAATGGAGAACATATATTTACCTCACTTAACATTGCTCTGTTTAGCAGCAACATAACTAATGTTGAAGTTGAGTTGTGCAATGCGGGATTTACAGGATATAAAGTACAGTACTCACAGATAATCATGAATTATTTTGTCATTTCCTTATAAAGTGCTTACTAAAGTTGTTAGCAGGCAAGCTCAGCAACAACAAAGATGGCACAATCAATATAATAACTTTTGTTAGAGGATTTTAAAGTGTTTTCACAAGCTGACACTAAAAGAAAGACTCAATATCCCTTCAAAGCAGGGTACTACCTCATTTAAAACTGAACTGTCTGTAGCTTAATATGCACCTTTTGTTTAAGTGCACACAGACGTTCTACACAGCAGAAAAGCTACATCTAACAATTAATCTAATTAGCTGAGCTGTAATTTGGCCAGTAAGATAAAGTTCACATTGTTATTGAGGAGCCAGTACAAGCAACTCACTGAGGAAGCAAAGCGTTAAATTTATTTCCAGATCTGTAAGAACACATCACTTCACCTTTGTCTTTCATTTCTCAATCTGTTAAATTGAGATAATAATACTTATCCTTCTTTGTAAAGCTCCCCGAGATCCACAAAGTAAAAGCTCTGATTAATCTTTATGTATGTATAGTGGTGGTTATTATAGTGATACAGGAATGTTCATCAAAAAACAAAGATGTAGCTGTCTAAATGTCAATAACAATTCACAGTGCAGATGTTATTTTAATGGTGTAGGTAATCTCAGCTAAATGTTCAAATCTCTTCTACCAACAAAAACCCAACAGAGGGAAGTGTGGGAAATTTAGACAAATCTCTTCTGTGAAAGTCAACTGACCTGTAAAACAGGCCTACCTCACTACTATCAAACAAACACATGTGAATATTTTGCAACTTTATTTCATTGAAAAAATTTTCCATAGGTTGCAGAGAATGTCCTTAATCTGCTCTTCCAAAAGGAATGGGACAGGACTGTACAACAAAGATGTTCTGGAGTCTCTGCTGAGTCATAATGAAAAAGGTGCTTTGTAACACTAATCACATCTTGATCATTAAAACTACAGAGCACTTCTCCAAAGAAAAAGGTAATTCTAAATTGCACACAAAACATCCTTTGACTATTGCAAACAATCCTCCTCACCAAGGTCTTCAGTGTAACATTTCCCTCAGCTTAACCCTTTTTATCCGATTTGTATTCCCAAGAGACTCCTTACTACCCAAGTAATAACTGGCAACCAGCAATAATTCTACTGAAAATTTCTCAACAGAAGAGCCATGTATCTATCAGCTTGATATATTGTCTTTAAGATGCAATGTTGCTCAAAAAGCTCCCCTCAAGCTTTAATATGACCCTCAGGGGGCAACCACTCCACTTGCAACCTACTGAATCAACATCTAGCCCAGTAAATCCTCACTTAGCAGGGCAGAAAGTCACACTTTGTCTATGAAGAGATTAAAAAAGCAGAGTAAGATATTTAATCAGATGTCAGTTTTAATCAAAATATTAATTAATAAACAACCCCACAAAATAATAAAAACTGGACTGTTTCATTCTGAAGATAATATATTGTATTCTAGTCATTCAGTTACATGCAGATGAGTCAGGAAAGACCTGATCCCTGCTCTGCAGCTAATATGCTAAACAGTCTTTGAAAAGTGTTTTAACTTCTTGCTTCAATTTCTTCATCTTAAATAACATATACAGCAGTAGTCAGCTTTGTAAGTATTTATGTTAGGGCAGCAAGCGTTATATTAAATGATTGCACTTAAATGTTTACTTCATGTTAACAGCCTACTTTTCTGAGAAATATTCATTATGCCTACCATAAAACTATACCTGTAACTTAAATTATCTAAAAGCAGAAGACTTTAGGAAGGATTGTTAAAAGTGAACTATTAGGACAATAAACTATCTACTTCTAAAAAATGTCAGCATTATTAATTTTTAATAAGATGAAGAAAAGTCAGAAGAGCTCGTTTTGATATCCATCAGTGTGGTGTCATCTCACTGCAACTTTGGTAACGTGACACAACATTTAACAATGATCAGACATATATTGGCCATTCTGTATCCACAATATCTTCAGACGGGCATCTAGAAGATTTTGGAAGTATGCAAATGTAACTCTACAATTCCCTACATCTGCATGTAAGAAATATTTAGGAGAGCTGATGCATCTTATCTAAATATTTTTCATACACGTGTATGCAAATGATAACAGAACGCATTTAACTACAAAGGAATGAAAATAAACTCTCTGCAGTTTGTACCATAACAGCAGGGAACAGTTTCAGTCAGACTGCCTTTAGATGAATGCCTTGCTCAGTCATGGCTACTCTCCCTCTTTTCCAGGTTCAATTCACAAACACCATTTCTTTATCTCATTGCATTGGTTGTTTAGATACTCCTGATTCATTTTCTATTTTGGGTGCCCATACTGAGATCATCTCATTACAGCACTTTTTATGGCAATATGTTCTGCACGTTGACATTTGTTTCTCCTGATTTTCTCAGGTATGCCTGTTATCCAGTTGTTTGTGCAGTCCAAATAATTCTAGTCATTGCATTCTCCATAATTCTCAACACGGCCGTACGTTTTGTTGTTTTTTGGGGATTTTTTTTCTTCATTTAACCGAAAGGCAGACCATGATGCTGGGCCATATGTCATCACTAGAAGGGCATGCTAGTTATAAACCTTTATCTGTTGGCAAGATTGCTTTTTTTCTGTTTCTTATCTTCACAAGTTCATTGAAGTTTACTCTGGTTTGTTTTTTAACCCTCTTTTTTCCAGCCATCTTTCCTACTCACTACGTATTGAATACACTGAGTAATTTTTATTTTTCATTTAACGCATATATTTCACCAAATTGTTTTCCACCTACTCAATTACTAATATATGTATACAGTATTATTGAATTTCATTTTTAATTTTATAATTTCACTGATACATATTTTCAGTTACAGATATTGTTCCATCTAATTATATATCTACCAGGGACAACATAGACCTAGTTTAACTTTCCGTTATATGTCCCATTCAACATAAATCAATACATTTTGGAATATACAGTGTGGAAGGTCCATAGTGGCCTTCTTGCTTGCCCCAATCTGGGGCTCAGAAAGTATGGTAAGCACTCTGGGAAAAAAACAACTAAAGAGACATAAAGCTCTAGTTTAAAGTCTCCTTAAACTTCCCAGTTTACACCTGTTTACACCTAATGTTCTTGAAATTTTCCTTTCAGAAGCATGACATAAACAGAGTACAAAAATATCTTGTTCTCTCTTCATGATCTATCCTGTGTTATAGATCTGCTTTAATAGTAATTTCATTCTGAGGAGAGGTCACTTTGTATACTTGTTTGCTTTTAGCATTAATGTTACTTATACTAGTTAGGCATAATAACACTCAGAAAATTGAAAATAATTAGTTTGAAAATCTAAAATTTATCTTTATCTGGATTGAGTATGCAAACTTTAACTGCAATTTTTCCTCCATTTGCAGTTCTAAGCTGCAAAGTACAATTTTAGCAAGGCCTGAAAAATCAACTTACACTTTACTCCATGGCCTGCAGACGTGAACTTTAAGACAATGCTCTTATGAAATCCCAGAACGGGCTTACTTATTCCTGATTAATACTGCTGTAAAGAAAAACAAAATCAGACCTCACCCTCCTTTTCATGAGCTTTCCCCCCATCTACAGCCTCAGTATTTCTAATCGAGATATGGGTCTCAAGTAAAAACTTGTGTAAGAGATGCCTTTCCTAAGTGCTATATTTTACTGAAATCAACATTATAAAAATGTTTTACAGACTTGTATCCTTTACTTTTATTTAAGAGGTAACCTGCCTTTTTTTCTCTCATGCTTGACAAAGTTTATCCACACTATTCAGCATGAACTTTGCTAAACTCTAAAAACTACAGAAGAATGCCAATAAGCAATTAGCTGAATGATTAATGGTTATAATACCTGTAATAAAGACATTGGATAGAATTTATAACTGCCCAGTAAAGCTAATTATTCATCAGATTATTTAAAAGGATGCCTAGCCAATAACTGTCATATCACAAAATTAATTAAAAAAAAAAAAAAAAAAAAGACCATGAGGAAAAAACATAAGAATTGATGTTGCAAAATCAGGCAGAAATCATAATTAAACAACTACCATAGGTCATTTGTTACCTGAAAAGTGAAATACCTCTGTAGTTAACTTTGAGAAATTATCAGATCTGCCACTTATCCTTACTTGAGGGAACAGATGTGGCAAGAGGGGAGGGAACAAGATTCTGTCCACCTTCATGTAATATCTTCAGCTTCCTACATGAAGCCACTTTAGAAATTGATATTGTTCTTTTTGGAGAGAATTTCACATCATCTTCAAAGTCTTGCAGCTTATTTTACAAGTGATATCTGCTGGCAGAGAGTTAGGCAAGTACACTAACTTTCACATTGGTGGAAACACTGGCACTTCTCACCTCTGGTGGTAGTCTCACAGAGTACTGGCAATGAGACCCTTAGCTAAACTGAAGTTTCCTTCTCAACATTGATGGTGTAATTGCAAAGAACTGAAGGCTGCTGACTTATAAGCATTTTCCTTCATATTTGAAATGAACCAGATCTTAGGTAGCTACAATTTCTATAACTAAGATGATGTCACAACCAGAGCAATAACCACAGATAATTATTCAGGAGGACTTCACCCTTTCCATCAATGGTCATTTGAAGTGCATTTCAAGAATCAGAGATGAAAATCTAGCACATGAATCAAAGGAACTCATCAGATGGGAGGAATGTGCATCAAGAATGCCATTGCTAGCCAGTCAAGGGAAGGGATTGTCTTGGTCTACTCTGCACTGGTGAGGCTTCACCTTGAGTACTGCATGCAGTTTTGGGCACCACAGTATAAGAAAAATATAAAACTGTTAGAGTGTCTAAAGGAGGGCAACAAAGATGGTGAAGGGCCTAGAGGGGAAGACGTATGAGGAGCAACTGAGGTCCCTTGGTTTGTTCAACCCAGAGCAGAGAAGGCTGAGGGGACTGCAGCTCCCTCACAGGGAGTGGAGGGGCAGGCGCTGAGCTCTGCTTTCTGGGGACAGTGACAGGACTTGAGGGAATGGCATGGAGCTGGGACAGGGGAGGGTCAGGCTGAGTGTTAGGGAAAGATTCTGCACCCAGAAGTGGCTGGGCACTGGGAGAGGCTTCCGAGGGCGGAGGTCAAGGAGTTCAAGAAGCATTTGGATAATGCTCTCAGACACATGGTCTGATTATTCATTTATTTATTTATTTATTTATTGGTGTTTTTTTGGAGACCCAGGAGTTGGACTTGATGATCCTTGTGGGTCTCTTCCAACTTGGATATTCTGTGATTCTGTAATCAGGAAACCCACCCTTCAATGTTCATGATTGGTTATGACTTAATAACTTTTCATACTGAACTGTAAGATGGCAGAGGAATATAATTATTCCCAGCAGATAGTACTGTTGATTAGCCCTCTAATTTGACACAGCAGCAAGAGGATGAGCTTATATTGAGACACAAAAATTCACATTCCTGGAACAAACATGATATTTCCAAGATTTCAGCAGCTGAACTGGGTGAGAAAAATCTGTCTAGTACATGGTGAAGGCCAGCTAACAGTAGCAACAATATTATTTTGAGAATGGCTACTCCCCCTGTTGACATGTGGTGAAAAGTATGGATAAGCTACTTATATCAAAGAAACACAAAGGAAATAAATAGTGCATTTGAGAATAATCATTTTCTCTGATGGTAAAGAGTGTGAAACGAGCTCTGAGATGACAGATGAGAGACAACTCTTAGTCCTATGTTGCCATTGTGGCTGGTTGCAAGGAGAGTAATTTAGGATGCAGATAAAGGAGCTGGTAGAGTCTAGAACAATTTTCTTTTGTAAGTTCATTAGCTCTAAAAACATGCAAGTCCCCAAAGAAATTAAATAAAGTACATGAAGTTACTGTTGGTTGAGAAAAGGCCAGGGAATGAAGTCTAAACCTATGTAGTTTAAAGAATGGAAGAGAGCAAGGTGATAGACATATAGTAATAGTCAACTTCACCAAAAATAAAAAGTAAAGAAAGAGAATCTCTGAGTCCTGGTTAAAAAGGACATATGGTAATGAGATCAAACTGCTGCAAGAAAGATTTCAAACTGGAAATTCTCCATCAGATAAAACAAACATCTTTCCTCAAACAATGCATATAGCTTTGAGGACAGGAGATGAACAAAATGATTTCCTCATGAACTCTTCTTTGGCCCAATAATTTAATGATGGGATCTAACATCACAGAAGATGAAGAAGGAACAAAGAAAAAAGAAAGGGTAGACACCTTTTCTGAAGTGCCCAGTTGAGGCCTGCTGAAAATTAATTTCTGATATACTGTATCTTTTATTCAGTGTAAGAAAAGGGATGACATAAGGTATTCAAAACCAGAAAGCAGCACTCCACACAAGTGGAAGTGGTTTCTGCAAATGATTGTTGCCATTTCACACAGAATTTCTAGGTTGGAAGAGACCTCAAGATCATCGAGTCCAACCTCTGACCTAACGCTAGCAGTCCCCACTAAACCATATCCCCAAGCTCTACATCTAAACGTCTTTTGAAGACTTCCAGGGATGGTGACTCCACCACTTCCCTGGGCAGCCTGTTCCAATGCCTCACAACCCTTTCAGTAAAAAAATTCTTCCTAACATCTAACCTAAAACTCCCCTGGCTCAACTTAAGCCCATTCCCCCTCGTCCTGTCACCAGGCACGTGGGAGAATACACCAACCCCCACCTCGCTACAGTCTCCCTTGAGGTACCTATAGAGAGCGATAAGGTCGCCCCTGAGCCTCCTCTTCTCCAAGCTGAACAAGCCCAGCTCCCTCAGCTGCTCCTTGTAGGACTTGTTCTCCAGGCCCCTCACCAGCTTCGTCGCCCATCTCTGCACCCGCTCAAGCACCTCGATGTCCTTCTTGTAGCGAGGGGCCCAAAACTGAACACAGTACTCAAGGTGCGGCCTCACCAGAGCTGAGTACAGGGGGACGATCACCTCCCTAGCCCTGCTGGTCACGCTGTTCCTGATACAAGCCAGGATGCTGTTGGCCTTCTTGGCCACCTGAGCACATTGCTGGCTCATATTCAGCCGACTATCCACCATCACTCCCAGGTCCTTCTCTGCCTGGCAGCTCTCCAACCATTCCTCTCCCAGCCTGTAGCTCTGCTTGGGGTTATTGCGCCCCAGGTGCAGGACCCGGCACTTGGCCTTGTTGAACTTCATGCAGTTGACCTCAGCCCATCGGTGCAGCCTATCCAGATCCTCCTGCAGAGCCTTCCTACCCTCAAGCAGATCGACACACGCGCATAGCTTGGTGTCATCTGCAAACTTACTGAGGGTGCACTCGATGCCCCCGTCCAGATCATCGATGAAGATATTAAAGAGGACCGGCCCCAGCACCGAGCCCTGGGGGACGCCACTAGTGACTGGCCTCCAACTGGACTTGGCTCCATTCACCACGACTCTTTGGGCCCGGCTATCCAGCCAGTTTCTAACCCAACGAAGTGTGCGCCAGTCCAAGTCAAGAGCAGCCAGTTTCTTGAGTTTCTTGAGGAGAATGCTGTGGGAGATGGTGTCAAAAGCCTTGCTGAAGTCAAGGTAGACCACATCCACAGCCTTTCCCTCATCCACCCAGCACGTCACTTTGTCATAGAAGGAGATCAGGTTCGTCAAGCAGGATCTGCCTTTCATAAACCCATGTTGACTAGGCCTGATCGCCTGCTTCCCCTGCAAGTGCTGCGTGATGACTCTCAGGAGGATCTGCTCCATGAGCTTCCCTGGCACTGAGGTCAAACTGACAGGCCTGTAGTTTCCCGGGTCTGCCCTCCGGCCCTTCTTGTAGATGGGCGTCACATTTGCTAGCCGCCAGTCAACTGGGACCTCCCCCGATCGCCAGGACTGCTGATAAAAATATCTCCACTCAATTTGGCAAGAGAAATTAAGAAAATATAGCAACCTAAATGAATGCTAAAAATAAATAAATAAATAAAAATTAGATAATGGAAAAGTTACAAATGTTCTAGGTAAGTGAGTCTTCTGGTTCAAATGCTGGCAGTGTGTGTGTATACCCACAGTATGAATGTGCCAGTGTACCACCACTCACAGAATTATCTGCCATGCTACTGATGTGCATTTTAACAAACACCAATTGATATATCCTTAAATTTACAGACTGGAGAACAATGCAATTTTGCAAATAATTTGGATCCTCAATAATATTACCTGTATTTATTTTTAATCTGTAAATTTATCTGCAATATGTAGAAGATGATATGGAATACTGACATTTCTGATGGAATCCAAGCTCGCTAGTGTCCATAAATAGAAAACCAATCTGACAAAGTGACAGATTAGCTGGTGTCAGGGATCCACTATGTACACTGGGTGGCGCAGTCTTATTATATCTCAAATGTCCCATGTACCAGTAAGATCCAGGTCACTGGACTACCTTTGGGACATGACTCAAATGAAGCTGTAACAGACAGTTTTACCCTCAAATCCTCTCCCATTTGAAGAAAGAGAAGAAAAAGAGTTTTCCCCAAAGCACTGGATTACTATCCAGGCAACACAAAGCTGGATTTGGTTCACAACTACTAATTAACTTCTATATGTGATACATGGTAATCACAAATCACAAAATCACAACCAAAACAAATCACAATGATTGTCAATGTCCTATTAAACAGAAAATCAGACACAGGTGTTAAGAAGGAAGTGTTTCTTTCCACCTACAGTCACACTGTTCCTATCCCTCTCATCTCTTCCACAGAAAGTATGAGGAGAAAGTCTGACTCTCCAGCATGCCCAGAGGAATCTCTCTGCTATGGCTCTCCCAAAACAGTACATCCCCTCTAGCTGTCACCTCTGCAACAGAAAAACAGGCATTTACACTGCCACATTTCCAGTAGCATCTACATGTTTAGTTGAATGTTGTTTTGAATCAAATACTGTATAGTACTATGATTTATAAATAGAAAGAACATTTTGAAAAAGCACTGTTGAATAATAAAATGAAATCTTAGTTATGAATGAGGAAAAACAATCATTTTACTTTTAATTAAAAACAGATATAACACTACCGTGTATAGCAATAAGTAGACCATTCTTCACAGCAGAGTCACTTTTCAAAAGATCAGATGATTTTGTCATTACTAGGAGTTGTTATTTTGCTTGGGTTATCTAAAGACCAATGTACCACTTCCTTGGGTTGGTACACAGTTGGATATCTCAGCTGAGGTTCACAGAATCACAGAATGGACGAGGTTGGCAGGAATCTCTGAGGATCATAGAGTCCAAACCCCCTGCCAAGCAGGATCACCTAGAGCACATTGTGCAGGATGGCATCCAGGCAGGTTTTGAATATCTCCAGAGAAAGAGACTCCACAACCTCTCTGGGCAAGCTGTCCACACGCTTTGTCACCCACACAGTAAAGTGCCCCCTCATATTGAGCCAGAACCTCCTGTGCTTCAGTTTGCATCCTTTGCCTGTCACTGGGCAAATGTTGTGCCACCACAAACACATCATGTTACAGCTTTGGCTTAGTTTCTAGCCTCCTGACAGTACTGATATAAAATAGTACCAAAGCTACAAACATAGCTGGTCTCATCATGTTTCAGATTTCGTTTTATGTTCATGGTATAATGTTCCCACAGTCACTGTTCATACATCTTTGTTTTCTGCAAGGAGCTTGCAGAGTTTCTGGAAGTTTTTCTATATTCTAACTTTCTTAATCTTCTTAAATATATCTTTATGAAATATATGTATATGACATATGAGAAAAGCAGATAGTTCTTGGATATTATGTTCATATATCAAAAAGCACCACAGGAGTACACTAGGGAATATGTTGTCAAAGAAACCATGGAATTTTAGCTTTTCATTTCCAATTTTCCCTAAGGTGTAGGTGCTTATCACAACAATATCAAAGTGTCTTCTATGTCAATGCACTGAAATAAATATATTCCCACTGAAATTCATGGAGGAAATTCAGAAATTGGGAATGTACAAAATCTCATAAACTTCACAAACTCTAATTTTATGGACACTCCTTTCTTTGGGCAGAAGAAAGTTTTGCTCACTTAAAGACACTGGAAGTCATACCCTTAAAATATTGAGGACATAATTATTTGAAAATTTACCTTCACACTTCTATTGAGCATCTTCTAAAATTTTGTTCCTAGTAAGTCTTTTTCAGTAGCAACCACACTCTCATAAATGAAATAATAAAAAAAGACATTTATTATTTGCTTCAGTCTTCAAGCTATTAAAAAGTATATTATCTTTTCCTGTTCACCTGAGTTGGACTTGGCTGAAAACAAATATATCAAACCAACAAAACTTATTAAGTGGAAACTATGACTTGTGTGTGTGTTATCACAACCTGCTTTACAATTCACTGTAAGGCATTCAAAGCATATAGCCTTTGAAGTAGCCTACTCTAGTTTCCTTCTGCAAAGCACAGCATATGTCAGGTTCAGACAAAATACCAAAAATGACTGTATATTTTATTAAAAGCCTATTTTTTTCCTCTCTCTTTCTTTTTAACAAAAGTCTAATTTAGTTGTTGTTCCCTTAGGTACAAAGTACACAGTTCATAATTCATTTGATATAAAATGTCAGTTTAGATTTTTATGCTTCTTTGATAAATGAGAAAAAAACATGTACATTTCGATTTCCTTCTACGAGGTTTTGCTAGCAGAAGACCCCCTCCCATTGTGCTGCTCAAAGACCTTTGTGTTAAATTAAACATCAAGATTCAGAAACTGTAGGGAATGATATTTCCAAGACACACAGTACAAATATATGAGACTGGGAAAAAAGGTAATGATTTTTCCTACCACTAAAGTGATCTCTCCCAAAGAGCATCTTTGATCCTTGAATTAGTTCTCAGTTATAATTTAATATATCAAAACTGTCAGCAGCTTTCCTTACATTTAGACACAAAGTGATATAGTCAGCTCCACAAAGAGCAAAATACAACATTGAGGAGCTTGCTTCACTCCCAACATGTGCTTGTGCTTCTAAAGCCCATCAGTATTAATGGGAAAAATGCATGCACATCAGAGGAAATAGCAGAGAATTATTTTAATTGTATCTGTCATCATTAAGGGTATAGAGTGTTTCTCCTGATATAACCAAATCCTGCCATTGATCAACACACAAAACTCTCAGGGGACTAATCTGCACAATGGCAAAGAGCAGAACCAGGAATTTAGTTCTGGAAATAAAACTACTATAATTAGGAAAATAACAACAAAACACTGTATATTATTCTCTTTTGTAACATATGAGGCCAAGTTGAACAAATCCAAACTATCACATTGTCCTGGTTTCAGTTAGCACAGAATTAATTTTCTTCCTAGTAGCTGGTGGAATGCTGTGTTTTGGCTTAGAATGAGAAGAGTGCTGATAACACCCCGATGCTTTAATTGTTGCAGAGCAGTGCTTATACTAAGCCAAGGACATCTCAGCCTTTGCTCTGTCCTGCCAACGGGCAGGCTGGGGGGTGCAGTAAGAGCTGGGAGGGGACAGACCCAGGACAGGTGACCCAAACTAGCCAAAGGGGTATTCCATACCATCTGACGTCATGCTAAACAATATATAGGGGTGGCTAGCCGGGGGGAGGGGGCCGGACTGCTCGGGGTTAGGCTGGGCATCGGTCAGCGGGTGGTGAGCAATTGCATTGTGCATCACTTGTTTGTACATACTATTATTACTTTCGTATTATCCCCATTGTATCATCATTATTATTCTTGTTATTATTATTTTTGTTATTTTTTTTTTCCTGTCTTATTAAACTGTCTTTATCTCAACTCACGGGCTTCACTTTCCATTTCTCTCCCCCGTCCCAGAGAGGGAGGGGGGAGGGTGAGCGAACGGCTGCGTGGTGTTTAGCTGCCGGTCGGGTTAAACCACGACACACATATACAGAGTAAACAAGAATTGTTATCACTCCTCAAAATTGCCAACTGCAATGCTATGGCTGTCACTTCACGTTACAGTCTAGTTCAGCAGCTGCAGTATCAATGAATTATGCTGTATTAGAAAAAAAAAAAAAAAAAAAAAAAAAAAAAAAGCAACAGGATCACATTCTCATGCTCATGCTGAGTATCAACACCAATGAACCCAGATCCACAATTGCCCAGAACCCACAACCGGCTCCCTCAACCCCTTTGCTGCCAACATGCATACTGCCTCACCCCAACCACAGAAGTGGCTTTACCCCTGGGTTATTGTAGTGCCTGCTCTGTCTTCTCCCTCAATAAATAAGGTATCTCTTTTTTGCTCAGCAGCAGACTTTCAGCAGGAGAGATGGGCCATATTCTGCCTTCCTTGCTCATGAACCCAGTATGAACCCAGTGCTCATGAACCTAGTATGCTGCCCAGGAAAGTGGGAGAAGGGAAGAGAAGGGAATGTCAGTCACTTAGGATAAACAATCTAGATCTTTTTTTTTTTTTTTTGTGGCCAATGCTCTAAACAATGATAAGCTACAACAGAATACGAAAGGTGACACCTCTGTTCCACCTGACTATGGCAGAAATCCCTACCTGTTTTTATGGATTGGTCCCCCACTAAAAACAGCATTTCAATTGACAGAAATATGTTATCTACTGAAGCAAAATATTTAATTTTTAAAGTGAATGGAAAGCAATTCAGACAAGCTTATTCACACACAGAAATAATCCATGCAAAATATAACGTTGACTTATCTGATGAATAAGGTAAAAGGATTACAACCTTTTATACTCAACCCATCCACACAGGGATGTTCATACCTCATTGTTAAATAGCTGCTCATCAGTTAATGTCCTGTTCTAGATATTTATAACAAATAAACCATTAATATGAATTAACTCTTGGCTTCAGCTAGTGCTGAAGAACACATAAATCTACCAAAATCAGTGGAATTGTGTCAATATACAACAATGAATGATCTGTTCCAAGTATTTTTTTTACTGAGAAGACCTTGGCTACTGTTTACTTGTTCAAAATTAAGTAGCCTAATTGATAAACAGTCTTAGTAATACTGTCACATTTCATTCAAACCCAAGCCAGGTTGCCTACATTTTTTTGCCTTATATGCCATAAGAAATGTCACAGCATTTACTCCAATCTGCACATACATCACCATATACTGAGGTAAAGGAAAACCTTGACAAAATCTATTCTCTACAAAACAGTCTTTCTTTTGACAAAAAGTTAAGAGGAAGGGAACACTTCTCCTCCTTTGTTCATTTTTAAAACACAGACTGAAAGGACTACATTTTCATCACAGGAGATTTACAGCTGCTTAATTCAGGTTACAATCACTGGGAACATCCTGTTCAATTTTTTGGACAGCACTATCAATTTCTTAGGAACAACCATTTCAAATACAGTTCTTAGTATGTAAGAGCAATCACCACTTCAGTGAAAGAAAAAATAGAGAAAAGAGACGTATTCTTTCTTTATATAATGTCATCGTTTCACTCAATCAATTTCTTTTCTTTCTACTTGCTCTGTAAGAACTGTTTAGATAATCCCAAATCAGTCAACCTGAATTCACTTGTTTTCTGTGTACACAGTGGGCACATTCAACTTTGGTGACACCTTTCATGCAGAGGCAATCCCAGTCTAAGCTGGGGAACAAGATCAGAGGCTGCCGAACTTTCAGGTTTTGGAAAGACCTGGACTGAGACCTCCACAAGGAGGTTAATTACGTGCTTAGAGATGATCTGTGGGCTATTTCAAACTGTTGCACAGTTCTCACTTTCTCATCTGGCAGTCCCCAAGAAAGCAAAAGCATCCATGTCCTGGGCAACTAAAAACGCAATGTTGATATTCATGCCCTGTTTTATGCAGCTCCAGAAGACAGAAAGCAAAGAGCTGACAAAAACAGCTCTCCTATGTCCAGAACATGGGAACAGGACATGCTGGAATAGCATAGCTGGAACTACGGGGGATCTTCCAAACCCCAAAAGGACTAGATGCAAGGGAAAAGGGAAGGAGGCAATCAGAACAACAACAACAAACGACATAGTTGGAATGTCTTTGCCTTTTGCCAATCTTCAGCTTTAGGAGTAGGGACTTGGTAAGGGTACAATTTAAAGCAACCCGGAGGTGGTCCTTCATGATGTGTGGAGTTAGGCTGAGCCACAGTTGGCTGTGGTTTAGCAAAATGAGCAGAAAAGTGGGCACCTCTGTGCCTCCCATTGAAGACACACCCTTTCAGTAATGAAACTTCCCCTCTCTTCTCTTGCCACCAACCGAAAACCAACCACCCAAAACCAAGAATAAGCACAGTATAAACTCACTAAAAGATGTCCTGAACAGACTGGGAGAGGGGAATAAAAGAAGAAAGTAGAACTAATGAAAACAACAACAGATCAATAATACAGAGTTTGGAGAAGAATTATAGTTTCATTAGAACAACTCTCATTTTTCCACACAAGCACTTTTGCAATCCTACACTATGAAATCATCTTCCTGGACCAGAGAAACTAGAACAGACAATTTACACAGCTTGCCACTGACACTCTTTAATTAGCTAAAGGCATCTCTTCCCCCTTCCCTACTCTATCTAGCTCTCTCCTTAGGCTACCTCTAGAAAAGATATGGCCACAATTTTTTTTCATTCATAACTTTCTGCTTTCCTCCCCCCCCCAAACTGTATTCAACAATTTTGTGTAAAACATTTCCTATTTCTCATTAAAATCACAGATTATATTATCATGAAGGTACAGAAACATAGTGCATATGTTTGAGAATTTTCATTTTTTTAGATATCTATTTTTTTTAATGAATGCAATAGAATACTGCAAGAATTTATTTATTTTTAAATCCTAAGCTACACTTCCATTATCTTTTCCATTTATCAATTGCTTTTCCTACTCTACCTTCACAAAACAAAAAACAAACAAACAAACAAACAAACAAACAAAAAAGATAGAAGAGAAGGAAAGAGATGAAAAATTGAAAAGAAACCAAAGACACAGAATAAAAATAATTCTGTTGGATTTTATTCTATGCCTATGGGGAAGGTGGAGGGGAAAACAGATTAAAGCAGAGTAGTGAGAAAACAACAATTTTTTTAGAAACACCTGAAATCTAGGAAATTTTCTCAAAACCAGTTTTGTGGTGTGACTCTATATATGTGATCTTGAGTATCACAGAAAAATAAACTTATCTCACAAGGAAAATTTTAGCATACTCAGCTTTGTTTTTTCTTCCTAAATAATTCTGGCCTCACAAGAATCAGTTTGCTTTGTTTACTGAATATTCATTCATCTAAGGAGGCCTGTTTACTCCAATGGTTAACTAGCATGAGCGAATGTTTGCAGGTGTGAAAATAAGTTGTACTATGTGGTCTTATTTGTTTGCATAATTAGATCAATGATCCTATGATGTGGTTCAATATCCAGTCTCAGAGGTGCTGTTACCTAAACTAACAGTGTCTGAAATTCTTTGCCTGCAGGACACCATGTTCTGTAGATGGTGAACAAACATCAACAGCTATAAATTCACAGGCTCGCTTTTTGCTTCTGAAAACTAGCTTGAGCTTATGGGCAGAGGCATGCAGCATCCTGTGTACAAACAAGGGACCAGCAAAGGACAGGTACTTATGAGTCCAAGGCAAAATCTGACATCTTTCACAGCTAGACATTACTGTGTTGTGCAAATCACAAGCCAAGCATATAAACCAGCATTATACTCCATAAATTATGGCAGAGATTAAAAAGACACTTCACTGCTTAAGCATGTCTCTCTCTCTCTTTTTTTTTTTTTCTTTTTTTTTTTTTCCCCCAGAGTATCTCCACTTTTACATATTACTTAAGGAGCAGGAACATATATCAACATTTTAAAGCCATTCTCTTCACAGATAAGGCTGCACCAGGTTTATGGCTGGTAATGCTCAACAAAAGACAACTCTCTGCAATAAGATATAGAATTACCACTCACAACAAGTTTCATACTTATTTCTGTTGTCTGGGACTCCATCCCTTTTCTGTGCTTTCTTTCTCATTGGTGATGACTTAGCCTCCATCTTCCTACTTCTCATCAGATTAGCAGCCTGCATCTCTCTGCGTTCTCTGCTCACCCCTACTTCTCAACAAAGCTACCTCTTCTTCATTTCTGCATGCTGGATTTCTCTTTTTCTTCCATATTATTATTATTTTTTTCCCTGTGGTCAGGGGCAGGGAAAATGTGGAGTTAATGAGAGTATAAGATCTTACCAGCAGTGACTGCAACTTTCCTTCCTGTTAGCTTACCATAACTTACTAGAAAGTATTTCCAAATTTGTGGGGTCCTACATAAGAAACAACACTTATTAAGAAGAAAAACGTATAACCAAGTGATCTGTACAGAACATTTTCTCCCATATTTTTGCAGTTTTACATCCCCTGTATCATTTCTATTCATTTACCTAATTAAATAAATTTTAAAGCGATTTGTTCTCCAGATCTTTTACTACCTGGCATCCTCAAATTAATTTGAAGCCTTGGCTAGTACATTATTTTTTACAACTTCTACCAAAGCAATTTAGGACAAGATAAATAGAACAAATTTATTCTATTTGGAAAAAATATAAAACTCAAAAAAATTTACTTCTACCTTTGTGGTATGAAATTTGTCACTAATCATTTTAAACTATGCCCTTTTATGCTTCTTCCATCTCTTTTAGCTTTCTATGCAGTTCTTTGATGTAACAAAGACAGTTTCAGACAAGATTTCAGTTCATCTGGAAAAAAAAAGCTTTAAGTCTTGAGGCAAAAAGCAGTGTATTTAAAATTTATATACTCCATAATGCCTTTGTTCTGAACTTGAACATCCTGAAAAACTTCTCCGCTTTCTTTTGCCTTCCGACTCTGAAGATCATTTGTTCTCATGGCTTCAGCTTCTTATTATGCAACAGTGACTTTAACTGGTGGTTCCAGCATTTAAGTACATGCACAGTCATGGCTGACCCTTCCTGATCAATTGCCAATCCATACAGGTTTGACTGATAAAAGAGCCAATTAGATTTAAGCAAATTAAGGGACATCACCAATGTCAACCACTTATTAAACTGAATGCTGAATTCCATGCATACAAAACACTAATGCACCAAGTCCCGTTAAGAGTTGAAATCCTAACCCCATTAGTAACTCCAGACCACTACAGGCCAAGGGTCAAAAGAAAGTTTCATATTTATGGATTAACATTTGGATTCAGTTTTTTTAATCTTTCCAAGAACTCTTGAACCTGCACTGCAATATTAGTCAAGAGCATAGATAAAATATATTCCTTCTTTCTAAGATTTTTTTTTTAAGCATTGACTTTAAGCATGGCAAATCAGCTTGATGAGAAATTAAGATATATTCAATCAGGTAAAACCAAAGATTCAGTGTGCATTGTATTATGTGCAATACATTTTAAATAAAATTAAAACGTAGGAAAGGCATGTTGGAAGCAAAAATTGTAGAGTAATTGAAAAACAGTTATTTGCAGTAACTTCAAAATGGAACACTCTGTCTTTTCTGTCACTACCTGACAATTAAACAATCTTCCCTCAAGTTCCCTAATGCACTCCACACAAAGTAAATTTTAGGAACAGAATTTTTTATGGTACCCTTAAGAAGAAAATGCTACATTTTTACACTCATTGGAAGGCTGTGATTTTGTATATAATGAGAACTGTTTGATTCTTTGAACAAACATAACTTCTGCCAAAGTGAAACCTTGGCCACTGAAGTAAAAAATAGAATTCCTTCTGTTTTCAGTAAGATCCAGATTTCTTTTAATGTGCCAGTGAAGGCTCAACATAAAATTACCATTTTACTCATAATGTACTATGCATTGGAATTGTATAGCATTCAAAGAGTCTTTATAGTAAACAACATTAAAAACTAAACATACATTGTCCTAGATAAATGCATGCGTGCCTGCATGTATGCACATGTACTGTGAGGATATATAGCGTGTGAGAGTCCTTCTCTCATGTGTAGTGCTTCATTTATTATTCATTTCACTACAGATCACAGTCCACTGGACAATACTATGGAAGATTTCTTTAATAACTCTCACTGCTAATTTAATTCTACTTAAACACACATATCCTAGTGAATGCCACATGCTTTTCAGCATGATTTTATGTGTAAATCAGGATAATACGTTTTCAGATCATTAACTAAAGGGAAGCATGAACTAAAACCTATTTAATCAATGAGGTATTGCTTTTAAACTACCACAAGGTCATAAAAAAGATAATTTCAAAGCTATAAGTTTTCTAATTGTAATCAACAACAATCTAATGATGAAAGAAAGTGTATCTTAATGGTTGTCATAAACTTGTGCACATCCTTATCTATCTTTAAAGATCCTTTACTTTTTCATTTGCTAAAAATTTCACTACCAGAATTTGTTATTTCTTCATGCAAAAATGAATAGTGACACTGGGATTAGATATATCTGTGTCTTAAGTGAACAGTATAACTCATACGTGGTTTTATTATTATATGACAATGTGTATATGTTAATAATACCTATAATTTAACAAACAGACTGGAAAAATACAAAGTGTGATGGGACTTAACCTTTTCATCTTGCTTGACAATGTCATACAAATTCTACTTTTTATTTATACAGTTTTCAGAAGTCTTTCACTTGCTTTGTCCCCAAACCAATCCATTTCATGCAAGCAAACTGTACCAATTATAATCATGTTTTTTGTTGTTGTTGTTGTAATTTGTTTGTTTTTGTAGTTGTCATTTTTTAATTGTATTATTTAGTGGTTGTTGTTGTTGTTTGATTGATTGAGTTTATTTATTTGTACTTTCATGTTATATGTATGTCAGTCTACACTATTTGTGCTCATCAGCTATATCTACATGTTTCTCAAGATCAAGTTTAGCTGGGCTCTCATTTTATGATTTAAAATCATCTTCATTGCTTCCAGTGGCATTTCTTCAGCAAAATCTAGTTCACTTGGATGTCCATGAAAAGAGAACACAAAAGTAACACATATAAATCAGCTGTTAATTTGAGCTTTCATTGTTAAAAAACAAAAACAAACAACAAAAAACAATATTTAGAGAGTATTTGCTTAATTCTGTTATTTTATTTTATTGTTTGTTTTGTTTTTTAAGATAATATCCAAAGGGGTTTAGAGTATCATTCGTTGTAAACCAGCACGCTGCAATTGACTTTCTTGAGGTTATACCAGACCGCAAAATGAAGATGACTCTAAATTCTTAGATCAGATAAGCCTCCCAAAATAGAATCTAACACCATTCACAGAAAAAAAGAAAAGAACAAAATAGGCATATGATGCACTTCTTACTTACTCAATGTTATCTATGCAGCTACCTGTTTTCATTTTCTATTTTTTAAATTGAGCGATGTAATAAATTAGAAGCTGAAAAGAACAATTTTGTCAGTAAGAACTACTAATGCAAACATATTCTTCTAGCTTCCAGTCCTCAGTTGCAATAATAAATAACGTTTTGTTTAACAGAGTATTTGTGTAATTGTTACATGCACAGAAACAGCACTTTTTCATACTTACCTCCTGGAGGCATGACTATTGTTATAGCATCACTTATCAAGCTGCCCTGGCTGTTGGAAGCATTCACTTGTACTGTGTAGTTAGAAAATGGAATCAGTCCTTTAATGGGTATCCATACATTGGATTCGTTGCTGCTGTGTAAGATCCAAGTGCCATTTACAACAGAATAATTACTGTCAGCTGTTAAGAAAAAAAGAAAAAAAAAAAAAGTGAGGGGGAAGAAGAATAAATGTTGGGCTTTGTGTCTTCTACAGTTTGTTCTTTAAGCAAGACTTCTGCTCAAATGAAAATTTGCCATTAATACCAGTAATGCCAAAAAATGGCTAATTTAAAGAATAAGTATTGTTCATCATTTTCTCCTGTTTTTTGCTAACACTTTCCTGTACTCATAAAAGTTGAAAAATAAACAGAGCAACCATACGGTTGCAAAGTTGATTGATATACACACACACACATACATACATACATATATACATATGCGCACACACTACATGCTGCAGACAGCAGCCAGTTTTCAGAAGTTACTCATGTTCGTGGGCAGTTATGTGAGAACTGCAGATGCAAACTTGTCAGGAGCAGTTGAAATGTTAAGGCCAATTCTTATGGCTATGTAAGACTTGTACAGCTTCTTGAATTCACTAGAAAAGGACTTCGGGAGTTTATCAACTAGTATAAGCTAACGCCAGCGTTTACCTAAGAATTACTCCTCTGCAATAAGAAACAGTCCTTCCAGCATTGCCTGCCATCCGCTCAAAGATAGAACAGGGATTTGGGTATGCAGTTTATCTGTTGAAATCATCAGAGAACACCACTACTTGTGCTTTACAACCTTTTCAAGACCACAAATTTAAGATATGCAAATATTCCACCATACAAAAATAACAAAATAAAACTTCCCAAAATACCTGATGAGCAAGACTGGAAAATGAAAAATAGCATGACACATAAACACTTTTTTTTTTTTTTTTTTTGACTCAATAAAGATTTCACTCATGTATCTGAGAGAAAAGCTGGGCTCATTTAAAGATTATCCAATATTTTGAACATCTAAAGTGCTATATAAATGATTAATATTATTACTACTATCCATCATTCCATGAAGAGCTCTTGTATTGAAGTCAATGGAAATTCTGCATTACAAACAACAGCACAATCACAGACATCACTGAAACCACAGGTATCACAATGAAATTAAACAGAATATAGCTATTTAAAATATCTTAAATTAAGGCATTATCACAGACAGAAGAATGAATATTCAAGTCTGAGTCCTCTACAAAATCTAAGTAAGATATTATTGTTTAAAAAATGGAAATTCTCCTTTAATTATTTTAAGTGAACTGCATTAGGTTTACTCATTTTTATGCAAGTTTCAAGTGCACTGTTAAAACTGAAATTAAACCTGAAGCAGTTTTTCAGATATTCCATATTACTATGACATTCACTTAAATGTGCAAATGCAGTACCTTTTAGTCATGCTCACATTACATTTTACCATGAATGAGTGATCTGGACTTTCCACTAATACTTAAAAACAGTCTGTAATTCACTTATGGTACAAGTCCAAGCCACTCCATTATTATCCACATACTGGATGTTCACAGAGCTGCACAGTGTTTCAGTTACTGTGTTGCTGACATATAGCAAACTGACTTTAATTTTTGGAGGGAGGGAGATGAGATGAGCCTTTTTAAAATGAGCCTTTTATTAGCCTTGTGATCTAGATCCTTATTGCTCACATTCTACCTGAACTAGGCAAACAGACACAGCAGTGAAAATCTAGAATAATTTCATGAAACTTCATGGATTCATTTTGGAGTTCACCAAACTTCGCCTTAGCCTTAGAGACACTATTTTATAAACAGCAATGGACGCAAAGTTTCCTATCATGCAAAAAAGATCGATCAAGTTTTACACATTCCATGTACAGAGATATCTGTTTTGCAGAAATTAAGTTATTTAGTCTGACATTACTCTTATGTGCACTGACTACTCAGCCAGCACTAGGAAAATGCATCTGCATTAGTTGATGTCATTTCTTAAACTGTCTATCAAACCCACCTTAGGCATCTTTGTAAAACTGTCCCTGTGTGTGATTTGGAAGTAAATACAATCCAGCAAAGCGCCTTTCTCCCATCATCTACCACATTTTTCCTGTGCATCACCAGGCAATCTGTGACTTTTTGTGACGCCCACCAAGCAACATGACTGTTAAATGCATCTATTGCTTTATTAATAATAAATTCATTAGAATTGTCTGAAATACATATTCTTAAAGTCCTACTTATGCAAAACTCTTAAGGACTCTTCTGGCTGTTAAAAAAAAAAAAAAAAGATTCATTTTTTTTAAATGTTTCACCTACAGTACGTGGAAAAAAATAAAAATCCAGTTGTTGATAGATCAAAGCACATACGCTAGGCTCCCTATTCATAGGACAGGCTCACTAACAGCAATTTATGTGCCATCTCATGAGAAAATTTTACTTTTTTCAATCTGCAGTGCAGTTTTAACATGTTAATATTTTTATTCTCACCCACCTGAGCCCAAAATGAAAACATGTACTTCCTCTGTTGATATTTCTATTCCACCATTAGTCTTTCTTCCAATGGTTAACTATACATCTTTTAAAAAATATGGTTTAGAGTAATGGAAAAAGAATTAAAAGGATAATACTCTATTCCAAGTTGCCTTGATAACAACATTAATATACAGTAATTATACAATTAGTTGTAACATTAAATTCTAGTTATAGCAGAGTGATTACTCGGCAATTATAAGAAGTACATAATTACTCAATAATTAGGAGAAGTATGTAATTACATAACCATTTTATTCAGCTCAAAAATGAACTTGCAAATTTACAATGAGTTAGACAACATAGCGATTCAAAATTTTTTATTACTTCTAATAAAAACCCAAGAAGTGCTTACAAGTTTTCTAAACTGAATTTTACACAGACAAAAGGTGTTTTAAACCCATTGCCGGCCAAACAAGTTACTACTACTGGCAAGCGAAATATTAAAACATTTTTAAAATGCAGGTCTTGCTGGGGATGACTTGCAGTATGCAGCTTTGCCACTTCTCACTGCTTAAACTTTGCTTTCAGTGGGCTGGAAAATGCAGACACATAGGCTCAGTCTGATGGAAAGCGATACAGTGATAACCCAGTCATATCACTCCGTGACACCCTTGCCTAGACTGCTCCAGTGAGGACCCTATTTGTGAGTATAAGTGGATGAGGCCTCTCTTTTTCCGTTTTTCATATGTGTACTTTTCTCCACCCTGCTTGCCGATCCTGCTTTAGGCTATCAGCAAGGCTGCTGCAGTCCTAGACAGCAACTGCCTCAGACACTGGTAAAGTCCTAAGAGACATTGTTTTACTTCAGACAAATGGTTTCTATCAGAACATCTACTTGTTCCTGCACGTTTCTGCCTCGTAGCTCCTGCCTAGAGCTGTCACAAGCATTCCAACATGACAGACCCCCTCGAGACACAGCTAACAAGAACAACGTAAGGAGGAAAAAAAAAATCCTAGAAGAACTGGCTCATCATGTCCTTCAAAACTTATGGAGACAAGCACTTCTACAAAATATGAACTCAGATCAAGAAGGATTCAGAGAAACCATTCCCCATAAACTCAAAAAACAAAAACAACAAAAACAACAACAAAAAACACTAAACCCTTTACAAACATGAAAGGCTTCCCCATACTTCTTAATCACATAGTTTTGCATCATGATAGTTTTATTCTTTTACTAGGCTTCCTGCTAGTAGGACTCTCTATATTTTTGCCAATATTTCTGAGGGATTTTTTTTGCATAAATTCAAAACTGGAGTAAAATTTGTGCTGTTCCAAGTTTATTCCCAGTTAGTAAGACCAGAACAAAGTATCTCAATGTTTCAGGAAAAAATTAAACAAATGAAGTAATTAGGGCTAGGGAGTATCCATGAACATACTGAAAAACTACGTGAACTTGAAATAAAACTGAGCAATAGAATATCGATATAGACTATTACAGAGTATCCCGGGTTGGAAGGGACCCACAGGGATCACTGAGTCCAACTCCTGGCTCTAAACCAAGAATCTCCACCCCAAAATCAGACCATATGTCCGAGAGCATCATACAAAAGCTTCTTGAACTCCAGCTGGCCCGCTGCCCTAACCTGTTCCCTGGTCATCTTTACATTAAAAAGATACACAAATATATAAATCGTTAAAAAATATTGCTTAAGAGTTCTAAGCTTCACACAGCACAGTAGCTGGTGAGTATTTGCATTTGAGGGTTTGTTTTTGAGTGGACAGTTCAAAGGGGGCTCCCGAGCAAATCTGCGTTCCTGTCACCGAGTGCTACTGTAAATAGGTGAATAAAGCTCCTGGGGGTTGCTGGTGCGTAAATTACTGCTGTCCTGGGTCCATCATCCTATGGGGTTCACTAGATTGAAATAACATAAATGGGTATCCTTTTCCATTCTTGTTATAATCATTGTCACAAGAATTTTAATGCCTCATATATTCCATAATTTTTTTCTGTGTGCTGTACTGCTCTGACCTTTTCAATATTCTGTAATTTGACTGGCTGGCCATTTCAAGTTCTCTCCTTTTTACAGCCTTATTAACTTGTGGGGAAGAGGTGAAATGGACAGCCAATCAGAATACATAATATTGCAAAGGTCATGGTAGTACAGTATAGTATCAGCAGACACAGAATACTGTATATTAGTCATTAGCGTTCTGATATCTTATTCATGTGACAAAGGTTGTAAGGAGCGCAGAAAATGGTACAACATGAAACCATTCTCATGACAAAGGCTGGAATGGAAAAAAAAAGAAATAATATAAACCAAATGTATTCATTTCACATTTAAAAACTTTTTTTTGTTCTTTTTCTTTTTTCTTTTCTTTTTTCTTTTCCTTCTTTTTCCTGTTTCCTTTTTTTTTTTTTTTCTTTTTTTTTTTTTTTCCCAGAACTTGTCATGTTTAAGGGTAGTCTTCCTATCTGGACCAAAGTTGATAGACTTAAGGCAAAAGGTCATAAACTGAGTTGTTGCTTTTTATGTATTAAACACAAAAACTCATGTTTCATATGCAAGACCAATCTTTTCAAATTACTGAATACTCTGATTATCATCATTTAATTTAATACTCACCAATCCATTGGTGAGTATTAAAATAGTAAGTTTAAACATAACCAGTCTAACATGCCCACATCACAAATGCACTGACAGAACTAGACTCTGCTGCTGGCTTCAGAAAGCAAGGAGGCTATGTCCGAAAAAAAAAAAAAAATCATTGGATGCTTATGTTTTTTCCTTCTCTAATCATCAAGAGCTGGCCATCATCATACTAAAGATATTGGGTCAAAAATCAGCTTCATTATGCTTCTCTGTTCATTTGGGACTTTAATAACTGAGTCTTCTTTGTATAACAGAAAATTTCTACCTCTTCCTAGTTGTGGTGCAGTGCCCTTAGAAACTGTCTGACCAGATTCATCTCACCAGATTCATCTGAATTAAAGTGATATTACAGGACTGTTAATTTGTGATGTGCAGAAAGATTTCAACCTGAAAGATAATTAAGCTGGGAACACTTTAATCTGATTATCACAAATGTCTGACAAGTTATTTTCTTCTTTCTATATTGCTATTTCAAAATAACGAGTCACCAAAGTACACCACATACTGTGTGCTACTATGTGGCAAAAGATTTTGGGGAGGATGAGTGGCAAGTTTAAGGCTTTAGATCACATTCTGAAATACTATTACCAATATCTATTTCTCTACTGTTTCCATTATGTTCTTACAGGTCCTGATAACATATTTTTTTACATTACAGAGCATGTTGCTCCATGGTATTTAAATAGATAGAAGCAGAGCTATAGTTCTTCTCACTTTAGAGGACTAGTCCAAAAATTAAAGTAGCAAAAAATCCAGGCCAAGGAATAGATCATATATGGATCTAAAGAACTATACAAAGATTTCCTCTTCTGTAATCTCATTCTTTTGTCCATTAGTTTCGCCTGTTCTTCAGCCTTGTTAACTTCCACACTAGCTATTCCTTTCCTCTCAGCTGTTTCTTCTTTCCCACTTCCTTCTCCACTGTTTCTAGTGCACTATTCAGAATCAAAAATGTAACTTCCAACTAGTTTCATTTTCTCATTAATAACAGATCAAAATATTTTCCCACCTTTTTGGTGACTTTCTCCTCCTAAGAACTGTAATATTTGACTGCTTTTCAATTGTCATTGTTATACTGCTCATATGAAGTGCTTTGTGTTACTATACTTTGACTCTATACCCCTCTTTTCAACAAAATATTGTGTTGTTGTTGTTATTGTTGTCATTTTTGTTTTCAGACGAGTGCACTTTTTTTTTTTTTTTTGCCTTGATCTGCTATTTGTTCCTCTGCTCCTGAGTTGACAGATGTATTGTTCCTAAGGACAGATCATGGTCTCACTCCATCAAGCTCTGAGGCCAAAAATTAAAGCCTCTCTTATCATAGGAAACCTTCTTTCTCACTCTCAGGGGCCAGGTAGATGAAGCAAGATGGATAATTTAAAAGCACTGTGGTAAACTAACTAAACTATGAATCCAAACTATTTATTCTCCTGTAAATAGCGAACAGTTCACATTTATTAGCAGTGAAAAACTTCATTTTTTTTTCCTTTGCCCCAATAAAGTTGCTTTCAGTTTCAAGACTGAAAAATAAAAAACTATTTAAAGAACAAAATGAAAGTCCTTATCATCACATGCAGCAGAAATGTGACAATTCAAAGACATACAGCTTCTGACTGTATTACTGAAGTTGCTTCTTTGCAGCTCAGTTTCCTTCACCATAAAACAGACAAAGGCACTTTCTGTGACTTTTCACAGGATATTTTGGTTCAGCTATCTTAGATTGTCTTGAGGCTTACAATATGCATATGCTGAATATTTTGTTCATTACTCTGGGCTGGCTCCCACTACAGGCTGAGGGCTTGCTAGATGGAAAACAACTTCGCTGCTTTGAAAATAAGACCTGGGGGTCCTACTGGTCAACAAGATGAACACGGGCCAGCAGTGAATCTGTAATAAAGAAGGCCAATTGCTTTCTGGGTTACATTAGGAAGAACAGTGCCAGTAGGTCAAGTGAGGGGATCTCTCCTCTCTACTAAGCCCTGCTAAGAGACCTCTAGAGTGCCGGGTCCAGTTCTGGGCTCCCTGGTATGGAAAAGACGTGGACTTACAGGAGTAGAATCTATGCAAAGATGATTAAGGGCTTGAAACAGAAAGAGAGTTTGAGAGTTACAGAATCATTTAGGTTGGAGAAGACCTTCAAGATCATTAAGTCCAACCATCAATCTGACCAAGAAATTAAATGGTGTTTTCTGTCTACTGTTGGTGTATTTATATCTTCATCTTGATGTCTCTCTCTTGCTTACAATGGTAAGGAGAAAAATACAATACAATGATACTGTAAGCAAGAGAGATGCATTGTAAACAAGCATTAAATCATATACAAATATGAACCAGAAAGAAACCCTAGATGATCTCATGAGGAAAACGATGGGCTATGGTGGATGAAGCAATAACAAACTTCCAAGAGAACTATTTCTTAACTGCACAAACAGTGGAGAAAGGATAAAACTCCCTCAGCCCAGAAGCCATGTATTGTGATGGAACTCAAAAGAAATCTCAACTGGTTAAAGGCTTGAGCTCAACAAAGGCTTCCACACTTTGCATGAGATTACTCAAAATGAATGTTGTCTGAGGTCTCACAACTCTTTGGACAGACTCTGCTTCTTTGCTTGGTAGAGTAACCAAAGTCTAGGCATCTACAGCTATACTGCTAACTTACTCAAGCTGCAACTTTCAGAAGGGTATGATACTATAAATATGCTTGCATGAAGTAGGGAAAATTTGCAACACCTTTGATAAAATTTAGAGTACAACATTGTGTATCACCCATTTGTGTCCTCAGAAGCACAATGAGCTCCTGATTGGGCAGGGTGTTTTCTTTAATGTCCCAGTACAGTTTAGCACCACAACAGGCATAAGGTCATGTTGTATATAATGACAGGAGGACATCAAATAACAAAATAATAAAAATGTTCACTGTTCTTGTGATGTTAAACTGATGATACGGCATGCAATTATGGATTTAATCCATTTTATTTGAGGGCTTTTATAGGTAAATGATGAGGCTTTATTAAATTTATTTCATGAGAGATTTTACACACTAAAAGAAATTTGGAAACAGATAGTTTTAAAATCTTCAGGTTTATTTTTCTGTGGATAGAGCATTCTTTCTCTAACTGCATCTCTACATAAATGAAGATTATCACAGTATCTAGTTTCTGAATCTATGCCCATAATTCATGGATGTCAATAAGAATTTTCCATTCTCCAGGGACACTATCAGAAGAAGACTAGCTAAACACACAGAGCAGAACTGGGAGTCTCAAATCTATAATCAAATATCTAGATTGATTGTGTCACTTGCACTCATATTGATTTCAATTGGAGCAGCTGACCCAAGGGAATAATAAAAATGTGGAATAAAACTGATTTATGAGAACAAAATAAATCCTTTTGTGAGTAGTAATGAATTGGTACTATTTAACCCTTTCAATCACAAAGAGAAAACACTTCATTTTTTCAGAATGCTGAGTTAGCCAAAAGTAGTCATATAAAAAATGCCAATACTGTCAAATGCCATTACACTTCATTGTAATACTTTGGAAGAAATGAAGATCTAAACCTGATCTGGGATTTTTATTTGACATAAGACATTTTTTTGGCTTTTCCAGTCATCTTACATGAGGCATCATAAACAATGCACTTGGAGATTAAAAAAACACAGAATCAGTCAGATGACTGTTTGTTGTACCTGTAGAATAGCGCTCTCTGCTCTGTTTCGGGCAATAGCATATAGATTAGCATAAACATCTATAGTAACTGCACATGATCACCTCACCCCCATAAAAGGAAGACCTACCAAAGTATCTTGAACTTTTTGACTTAAAACAAGAAAGTTGCATAGTTAAAATCTAATTTGATCCCCTTTGTAACATTCAATTAAAACTTCATCAGATCTTGACAAAACAAAAGTTTATCATGCTTTCTGTACTTGAGGAAATAGATGGGTCTATTGCTCTCTCTAATATACAAGCATTTGTTTGAAATCAAGACACATAACTATCCAAACACGATTTCTTCATCTGTGGAAGATCTAGTCAGACTATATGGTTTTGGTGGTTTTTTTTGGATAACTTATTTACATTACTGACACTAATAATTTTTTGTCTGATGTCATAAATTACTTTTTGCATTTACAGAATCACAGAATCACAGAATTTCTAGGTTGGAAGAGACCTCAAGATCATCTGACCTCTGACCTAACGCTAACAGTCCCCACTAAACCATATCCCTAAGCTCTACATCTAAACGTCTTTTAAACATCTTTAGGATTTACCATAGATACCTAAGCACTATTAAAGTGGCTTTCCTCAGTCTTCATGAGAGTTAAAAACTCTAAAAGACATTCATTAACTAAAAGACTGTTTTCATAGGAGAACTGATCAGCAAATTCTCTTTTGCTCAGTAGTGTTTACCAGTGCCACCTCTGGAAGACTGCTATTATTCCCTAGGCTATTGCAAAAAGGCGGAAGAGTCTCAAAGACTATCCTACTATCCTGCTGTTGGCAGTCAACAGGAATTTCAGCCTATACAAAGTGACAATACGTACCTCACAGACATGAGGCTCAGCATTATATACCCCTTTTGCAACACAAAAGCTAACAAATTTCACAATACAGAAAAAGACCAGTATACACACGAAGAAAAAAATAATCATTAATAGAGAGATGTAGAAGATCAATTGAAAAGCACTGTTTGCAGTCTGATGCCAGATTCTTTACTCAAGAATCAGTCCAATGTAGAAATCACAGAAACTGCTTTCTTTTGCTTTTCTTCAATGCAGTTGTACCAAGAAACAATAAAGAGGAGGATATTTGGTGCTGAAGGAAATTATGCTAGTAGATGGTGTATTGTGAAGCTGTTCAAAATCTACTGAAGCTTGACTAAACATTAATAATTATCCTAAAGTGTGTGCAAAACCTCAAGTTTTCTATCCATGTAAATCCAACTTTAAATGTCACATTTCTTGATGCCAAAGTCCTCCTAAGTCCTTTTATCTAAGTTAGTAGATTAAACATGACTACTTGAAAATGGATTATGCATCCTATTTTCTCTCCCCTCAAATGTCTTTAGGACAAGTCCATAATTTCCATTTCAAATAAAAATAATACCTAGCATTTATATAGTACTTTATAGCTTGAAAACATGCAAACATTAGCTAATTAATCCTGACAATGCGCAAGGGAGGTAGATTATTATTATCCTTATGTTACAAACAGTGAGACAGCTACACAGAGGTTGAATGACTTGCCCAAGGTCAGCAGGGTAGATAGAAGTATGTGGAGGATTTATAACCTCCCAGTACTGCCCTCAGTTTACTAGAACAACCACAATGCAGTTTCACCAGGATCTAGACACATCAAAGGTATTCCACAGTCATAATTAGCTAATTTATATGAAAAAAAAATAAAAATAAGTTAGACTTACTAAACAATCATGAATCATGGTATGATGTACTTTGTGCTTCACAGGATATGTGTCTACCACAGAATTTCAACAGAATTTAAGCCTTTTACATGGCCTGAGCTTCTGTGAACTAGCTTTTCCTTGGCGGAGTGACTTTACCTGTCTTTAGTAAATAATGATCCTGGCACAGGAACATGGGATATAATACACATCTTTGGTAAGAGACCTAATGCAGGAGAAAAACAGCCCTGATATTTATCTACCATGGAAAAAATATTCATGTTTCTTTCATAGCTGTTTCTCAAATGTTTCAGTTACGTAAGAGGAAAGGCTTAACTTCTCATTAAAAGGAAAAAAAAGAAAAAAAAAAAAAAAAACAACAAAAAAACGCAGGTTTAAAGGTTGCTTGAAAATGGAGATTCATATGATTTGATTAAACATTTGGATTTTTTTGATTAAATATAAATATAATTTTGATTAAATATAAGGAATGACTATACTACTATATTTGTAAAAGTTGTTTTCTTGCAAAGATTAAAGTGCATCCTAACTTATCTATTGTCAGGTATTGCATATTCAGCTGCAGTAACTGTAAATGCAAACCTATTCTCAGATATTTGTATTTTGATGTAATAACACAAACTACCATGATTCTTACATTTAAAAGAAAGTCACTATTAAAACTGGCCTAAAGAGTCTCCTAGAAACACTTAGGCATTTCTGAATTTTAATTCTCAAAATAAAATAAAATATTTCTTCAGTTGTCAGATCTACATGTAAAATGCTTACCTTCTTCTTCTTTGAAGATAACATCCTACAAAATTTTCATACTCTTTTCTCAAGCCTTCAACACAAGACATGCTAGGATCTGAAAGTGTTTTCAGCATTCCTCTCCCCACTTCTGTTGACATCACCAGGTGGCATATCTTCCCCAGCAGACATTGCTTTTAAGCACGAGATTGATTCTTAACATTCCATATTTATATTGTGATTGGAGAATGTATTGAAAGTACTTTAGCCAATTGAAATTGTAAGAGGAATGTTTGAATAGAAGCCAAGTAAATAAATGTTGTGTTTCCTTCTTTTAGTTTATATATTTTTTTCTAAATATCAAACTAATATGACTAACCAAAATCCTACTATACAGATTCAAAAGTCAACTTGTTTATAAATATAGGTGGTGGTGGTGTTTAATTTATTAATTATTATTTTTGCAAAAAAAGTGATGTATTCTATCATTAGTTTTCTCATTTGCCAAAAGAATAAAGTACTCTACAAGGAAGCTTTCCTGCACACCATCTCCAAATAAGCAGAGCTGCCAGATGAATAATTCTCTTTACAAAAATACAGGATGAACTACATTGCTCAAAAGTAAGACCCTTGGATGCTATGTCAACAACAGAAGTTGCAAAAACTAAAAAATCAAAAAATAGCATACCCTGATTTCTACACTCTAGACAACAGAGATTGCTGAGTGTAACCCTGCAACTTTGTGTAGTGAAACTCACTAAGAACGTACAGGTAGTTAAAGATTCTCTTGATGTCAGACTTGCATTCAAAGGCATCACAATGTCCAGATGACTACAGATTTGCACTCATTTTGTGTTATTGTAGTCATATGACACAGGAAGGAAGATGAGAAATTCCCTCTAACTCTCTTTTCTGGAAAAGGGGTAATGCCTGATTCATCTTGTACAAGAACTTCATTTCAGTTATCCAGATGCAATTAAAATTGATCCCATACTTAATCTAAACTACACCAAAGGGTACATAGGGCTAGAATAAGGAAACTTCTTGAGGGAAATAAGCCTGATCCTGTCCTGTCACCTTTGTCCCAAAACTTCTCTGAGAATTGGAAGTGTATTGGATAATAATGATAATATAATATAATAATATAATAATTAATAATAATAAAGCATCTGTTAAAGAAAGAAAAGCTGTTTATGATCTGACAACATTATTTCATGCCTTGGACTCATGAATTACAAAACAAATTCCTCCTAAAGGCCTCTTCCATGGAGACTCCAGGACTAAAATGACTTGAGGCAACGCAACTTGTCTTTGCAGGAAAATATATCACCAGAGTGCTAAAGAGTTAGGATACATTCCTTAATTTGTTAAATTGTATTTCATATTCAGTTTCTGGGAATGAATGTTTGTCTGGAATATCAGAATAGTGAAGCAGACTCGACAAAGCTCTTTCCTGTCTTTGAAGGAGTACTTTCAGAGGGAAATACTGTCAGAAAAATATACAGTTGAATTTAAAAAATGAAGGCTAATTGATATAGATTTTTTTTTTTTCACATACATTGTTAAAAGCATAGTTACCCTATGGAAAAATCCATTATCAGCATCCTCCTCTATCCCAGAATATCCAAACTACCTCTTGCTGATCTATGTTTCATGCTTGTAATTCCAGTGACCTTGTCAATCAGTTTATGATACTATTTCTGCCTCTTCCAATTGGCTATTGATAAATGTTGACCACGAGTATGGAAACTATTTACCAAGAACTTGCCATGCCAGTAACCAAAAATAAGTAATATCAGCAGTATCAGAATTAAACAGAAAACAAAACAAAACAAACAAAAAACATTACAATTACAAACAAGCATTAATATTGGATGCTTAAACATTTGAAAAATCAAGAAATGGCAAATTTAAAGGTGTCTATACAATTAAAACATTCTCTCTTGATTTTATATATTACAAAATACTGTTTACTGATGTATTTTTTTACTGTAAGATGGTAAATATTTTCCAAAAAAAATGCAATATAACTTATGACAAGGATATATCCAATGAGCTCCCAGGCTGTTCACTTGAATTCCTATGATGTATGTGTATTTGCAAAAAAAGCTGGACAGAAAGTTATAGGATATCTTGAAAAAATACGACACGTTTAGTGGAAAACAGCGTACATGAAATAAAAAGACAGAGACATACATATGTGAAATTTGAAGGATTTTGCATAGGATAAAGAAAGGGACATCTACAGAATATTCAGCATGAGATCAGCTTGTCTCTCTAAAGTGTTGGAATAACAACTTCATGACAGAAAGCATTAAGTTACATGTTATATAAACTTTTTTCCACGTCTTCAACTTGCCATCTCAACATACTATACGCTATAGTAGGTCACTGATAAGACAATAACATATCAAGCAGAGTTTCACAATATACATTAGGGAGGTTGTTGTAAAAATACAGAAATATAACATGCATTAAAAAAAGCACTGTATCTTTCAGTGGTATCCTTTGACTTGTCCAGGGGATGTGGTCTACCTTGACTTCAGCAAGGCTTTTGACACCGTCTCCCACAGCATTCTCCTCAAGAAACTGGCTGCTCTTGGCTTGGACTGGCGCACGCTTCGTTGGGTTAGAAACTGGCTGGATAGCCAGGCCCAAAGAGTCGTGGTGAATGGAGCCAAGTCCAGTTGGAGGCCAGTCACTAGTGGCGTCCCCCAGGGCTCGGTGCTGGGGCCGGTCCTCTTTAATATCTTCATCGATGATCTGGACGAGGGCATCGAGTGCACCCTCAGTAAGTTTGCAGATGACACCAAGCTATGCGCGTGTGTCGATCTGCTTGAGGGTAGGAAGGCTCTGCAGGAGGATCTGGATAGGCTGCACCGATGGGCTGAGGTCAACTGCATGAAGTTCAACAAGGCCAAGTGCCGGGTCCTGCACCTGGGGCGCAATAACCCCAAGCAGAGCTACAGGCTGGGAGATGAGTGGTTGGAGAGATGCCAGGCGGAGAAGGACCTGGGAGTAATGGTTGATAGTCGGCTGAATATGAGCCAGCAGTGTGCTCAGGTGGCCAAGAAGGCCAACAGCATCCTGGCTTGCATAAGAAACAGTGTGGCCAGCAGGGCTAAGGAGGTGATCGTCCCCCTGTACTCGGCTCTGGTGAGGCCGCACCTTGAGTACTGTGTTCAGTTTTGGGCCCCTCGCTACAAGAAGGACATGGAGGTGCTTGAGCGGGTGCAGAGAAGGGAGACAAAGCTGGTGAGGGGCCTGGAGAACAAGTCCTATGAGGAGCGGCTGAGGGAGCTAGGCTTGTTCAGCCTGGAGAAGAGGAGGCTCAGGGGTGACCTTATTGCTCTTTACAGATACCGTAAAGGAGGCTGTAGCGAGGTGGGGGTTGGTGTATTCTCCCACGTGCCTGGTGACAGGACGAGGGGGAATGGCTTAAGTTGAGCCAGGGGAGTTTTAGGCTGGATGTTAGGAAGAACTTTCTTTATCGAAACAGTTGTTAGACATTGGAACAGGCTGCCCAGGAAGTGGTAGAGTCACCATCCCTGGAGGTCTTTAAAAGATGTTTAGATGTAGAGCTTAGGGATATGGTTTAGTGGGGGACTGTTAGCGTTAGGTCAGAGGTTGGACTCGATGATCTTGAGGTCTCTTCCAACCTAGAAATTCTGTGATTCTGTGATAATTCCTGTGCTTCAGAACCTATGTATCTCATGAGTTCCTCCCTCAGAGGCCAAACATCTCTATACTAAATTAAAAAAAAAAAAAAAAAAGATAAAAAATCCGTGGAGCTATGTCAAGTTTAAAATATCGTCTTTCACAATGTAGTTAGCTTACAGTTGAAACAGATTGTGATCTAATAATCTAACCCTTTGGTCAAACAGAATAACCCCCACATTATCAAATTATGACCTCTGCAGTACGTCCCTGCCTACTTAAATATTTGTTCAGGTTTCTTTAACTTCAATTATTTCTCTCAAATTCAGCACAGTTATTTAAATAGAAAACAGACATCTACTTAAGTAAAGTATA